>NC_056732.1:1557671243-1557782171 GCF_019279795.1 Protopterus annectens
TAGGGGTAACCTTGTTTTTCCCTCATTTGAGGACCAGAAAAAAAAATCAGATTTTGGAGGTGTTAAAAAGGGATGTCATGAAAAAAAAATCATGTTCAGTTTTGGTGGAAAAGAATGAAAACACTTATATGACAGGGGTTATGAAAACTATGATTTTTGTGTTATTTTCATATGTTTTGCAGGAAATGTGATCAGGACCTAAGAGGGTGGAATCCTCTAATCATGAGGCAATTTGGGTAGAGTTGGGTGAAAATTAATAAGTCATTAAGAAAGGGAAATGTGTTGACCAGTATGCATGGCTCTGTTGGGATTTGAGTGTAATGATATAGTCAAAAGATATCTACTGCACAATGGGAATGAATGATTTTTATAAAAATTGGACTATGTGGCGGAAGGTGTATAAACAGAAGTATAAGAAGATGCCTATGGCAGAAGAAAGGGAATGCTTTGGATTTGGGAAGGAATGTATAGGCAAGTAGCAGATAGCTTTGAGAAGTGGTTAGAAAGGAATAATATAGAGTGTATGTAGAAAGGAAAAAGTTGCATGAGATAAATATAGTCATAGGAGACTCCATTGTGAGACAATCAGATGTGTCCCTCATCAGGATGGACAAGGAGAAAGTCACTGTTAGTTGTTTGTCGGGTGCCAGAATCTGCCATATCACCAATGCACTCAAGTCTCTCAACAGGTACTGTTATGACTCTGCCTTAGTCCATGTTGGAGTGAATGACTTGAGCTCTACCTCCCTGGACTATATGAAGAGAGACATGATTGAGCTTACCAGGTATGTGTCCCAGTCAAGTATGTCCCTAGCCTTAAGCAGCATTCTAACATCACATAGAATGATGCCTCAATACAAACAGAAAATGACTGACTTTAAAATTGGCTTAGTTTCTGGTGTCATTTAAAGGGGATCCAGTACCTGACAGCATGGAATGACATGACTGACAAGCCACAATGCTTTGCCAGAGATGGCCTGCATCTGTCTCCCTTGGGTTTCAGGCTCCTGGTAAAAACTCTTGCCTCCTGGCAATGCCATAAGGTCAAAACTATCAACATGAAAATGTTATCAAAACTCAAATTAAAGGTCATGCTGATAAATGCTAGGAGTCTAAACATGAAACTGCACTAATTGTAAGCATTCTTAACCCTGGAAGAAGCCAACATTTGTGCAGTCACAGAAACCTGGTTCAAAGTTATGGAGAGCACCCCAGCCATACCAGGTTACTCATCTTATCATACATATAGACCCCAAGCTATGGGCAGCAAAGCAAAAGGAGTTAGAGTTGCAGTATGTATAAGACATACTCACCTCTAGGCTGGTGAAACAGTATGATGCACAGGAGACACTCCAGGTACAGTTAACCACTGACAAGACCCTATTCAAATCATAGCTAGCTACAGGCCTCCAACTTTGACTCAAGATGCACACTCCACCTATCTGTACCTCTTCAAATCTATCAAGATTCAACCCTTTACCTTGATCCTAGGTGTCTTTAGATAGAGTGGAAGAAATACTCATGCCAAAACACAAATGCCCAGAGATTCCTTGATTTCCTCAATGCAAATGCATTAGGCCAGTTTTTTGATTACCCCCACAAGAGGTGAAAATATCTTGGACTTGGTATTAACCAACATGAGTAACCACTGCAGCATCTCTACAGTGTCATCATCCCTGGTAAGATCCAACCACAAAGCAGTCACCTTCGATCACCATCTCCTCTGACCCCGACCCCCCCCCCAACTTTTCCAAAGCTGATTACAACCTCCTAAGGGAAGGTATAAACAGCTTCACATCCCCCTCACCCTCCACAGAAACTGGCACATATGTCCAAACTTACAGCAACATACTATATGAGCATTTATATAGATGCATGGAATCAGGAATACCAGACAGGATGAAATCATCCTCCTCAAGGAAGAGTAAACCTGTCTGGTGGACATCTAAAATAAATAAACTCTATAATTTATTTGTTTATTTAACATTTGTTGACTGGGAAAGTCCGACTAGGTTCCACAGAGCCTATTTTCAATGGAGGCCTGGGGAGAAATGCTCCAGATGCATGTCTTTAGAATGTGGGAGGAAACCAGGGTACCCGGAGGAAACCCACACGAACACAGGGAGAACATGTAAACTACTCACAGAAGGCACCCCAGCCGAGAATTGAACCGAAGAACCTTTTGCTGTGAGGTGACAACGTTAACTGCTGCACCACTGCATCACCCTAATAACAATAATAATAATAATAATAATAAAAGGAAAAAAATTGCTGTCCAGGACCACAAAGGAGCAGGTGTCTAATTGGAAGCAATCTCTCCTTAGCTTGAGTGAAAGCCTCCAAAGCAAACTTCGAGTCCAAACTAGCCACATCTACTAAAGACAATCATAAGGCTTTCTTCACATATGTCCGCAATCTCAAGGAAAGCACCCAGATCTCAGAACTGGTGGTTAAGGACACCACATACACAAACCCTGTAGATACAGCCAACCTGCTGGCAGACAGGTTCAGTAAAAACTTTATTCCTCTTTCCCCCAATCAGTAAAACAGGACATCCCCAGTACCTGCCCCCTCCCCTTATCTCTAGGGAGCAAGTCATCACTGCCCTCTCAAAGGCAAAAAATACATCCTCCATGGGACCCAACAACATCCCAAGCTGCATCCTACATGAACTCAGGCAGGACCTTGCAGCACCATTAGGCACCCTATTCAACCAAAGCCTGAGTACTGGCTTCATCCCAGCTGAGTGGAGGACAGCTACTGTCATCCCTTTGCACAGAGGTGGAGCATCCACCAATCCAAGAAATTATAGACCCATCAACCTAACTAGCCTGATCTGCAAGGCCATGGAGTGAATTATCATGGACCTCATAAACAAGGACATTGGCAACCTCCAGATACTTGATCCCACACAGTTTAGTTTTGTCAAGGGGAAGCCATGCCTGTTGAATTCTGTCGACTTTTTTGAGACAGTCACCAAGGCCATTGACGAGGGAAAGATGGTGCACACTACCTACCTTGACCTGGCCAAGGCCTTAGATACTATTCCCCACTCAGGTATAATAGATAAACTCTCTAAACTAGGCATAAGTCCATATGTTACCAGATCGGTAGCAAACTGGTTCACTGACAGAACCCACCTAGTCAAAATAGGGGAAGCCACCTCAAGTAGTAGACCCATAACAAGCGGTGTACCCCAGGGATCAGTCTTGTGGCCTCTGCTGTTTGGGATATATTTCTCATAGGTGAAGGCCAGATCTAGTGGGCTATGGCTGACCAAGTTTACACATGACTCCAAGCTGGGTGCTGTCATCAATTCCACTAGTGATGTAGACATCCTCTAAATGGATCTCACTCAAACAAATAACTGGTGCCAGAAACATGGCCTCAAACTTAATGTCAAAAAATGCATAATCATCCCTTTTGGGAAGAATGACATCCCCACAAATTGTCACATTGATAATAAGGCACTAAGCACGCAATCAGTTGTAAGGGACTTGGGAACCCAGGTTGATAGCAAATTGACTTTTGACCACCATATTGCCTCTGTTGTATGGAAAGCTTTCTATGTGTTCCACCTCATTAGTAAGGGTATCTCATCCAGGGACAATGTGATCATAACATCTCTTTATTTTTCCCTTACAAGACCGATTATTGAATACAGTGCCCCTTTCTGCATATACCTCACAAAGCACATGCAGCAGCTGGAGAGACCACAGAGATTCTTCACCTAGAGAATCCAGGGCCTCAAACATATACCCTACACAGATAGGCTAAAAGCCCTGTCCCTCTACTCAGTCTCCTACAGACTCCTCAGAGGCGCCCTATATTTGGCATACAAAGCAATCTCACACCCCACCCTGATGGAACTACTGCATATCCGCAAGTCAAGCTCCACTCGAGTAATCAGCATGCGTGACCTCAACCTGGTCTGTGACATCAATAGGACTTGTTGGTGGGACAGATTTGTGTCCCAGAGACTCCTCCATCTGTGGAATAGACTCCCTCTCCATGTAAAGCAGAGTACCTCATTAAACCTTTTTAAGCGCAACCTGGATAACTGGATGGAGAACAGAAAATACACCCTTGGAATTCCAACTATGTCCCTGCTGGACAGTGGTATAGGGTGCTGAGTTGCTGGAACATGGGCTAAATTCTTGGCTAGGCTTGTAAGGGCCTCAGGGACAATAGCTTACTAACTTCCTACGATCTCATGATCCTATGATTCACATAAGAGATATGTTAATGACAAAAATATGCATTTAAAGGGAAGATGGGGACAATAATATCATGGTTTGGTAGCAAAGTTAACAAAGATGAAAATTATAAAAAAAAAAAAAAAAGTACTTAGAACTGATCAAAGGATACAGCTAACGACAAGGGGGTGGGTGGGATTATTATAGCTTAAGCTGTCTGGGTTATATCCTTACCTAGAATATAAAACAGGCTTTCCAAGCTTTAGGGTACCCAAACAGCAAATAATGCACCTTTCTAACCTAAGTTTCTCTGCACTTACTTCTAGACAGATTTAATCATTTAATATTTGATAAATGGATTCAAAACAATCCAAACCACATAGCAAATCCATTATAAATGACAGTTGTAGACAGGTGCATGTAAATAATTAAGCAAAAAACGTAGAAAGTATTTATAGAATTACATGCACAAAACATGTATATTTGTGTCTATTATGCAAAAGTGTATAAAACATTAATGAAATCACCTCACTGACCATGAGAAAGTCTGCTTGATGGATTCACTGGCCACAGAAGATTTACCCATGCATCAGTGAAGGTAGGCCCATTTATTTTTATTCACCGTTATGTCACTATATTCCTAAAATCATTAGTATCTGGCTATTTTGTTGCCAATATCTGATGCATTATGTCCCCTCACGTATTAAACTAGAGATTGTGGTTTACTGCTTGATTAATTCTTCTTCTTCTTTCGGCTTTTTCCTGGTTAGGGGTCGCCACAGCGGATTACTGTCTGCTCATGATTGGCAGTGGAGTTTTATGGTGTCGAGTTGTCAGCCCGGCGCCCAACCTTCCACAGAAGGCACACACATGCACACACTCACACCTAGGGCCAATTTAGAGTGTCCAATCCACCTACAGCATGTCTTTGGGATGTGGGAGGAAACTGGAGCACCTGGAGGAAACCCACGTGACCACAGGGAGGACATGCAGACTCCACACAGAAGGCACCCCAGCCAAGGATCGAACCAGAGAACCTCTTGCTGTGAGGCTTACTGCTTGATTAATAAAAGAATGATTAACAAAAAGGGGAAGATTTTACTAGATATTTTGAGTTATACACCAACAAGGCTTATATCAAATGAAGAAATATACAGCTCTGATGAAAACAGTTTATGACTTATAAAATACCAGAAATAACCCAAGCATAAGTAATCTGTTCTTGAACAATGGTTGTGGATAAACAAGAAAAAAATGCTAACTGGCTGGCATAAATTTTGGGGGAAGAAAGATGTTTGAATGGTTATATGATTAAGCAAAAAAGAGAAAAGCTCAGTCATCATCAAGCTGACAGCAAATAATGCAACCATCTAACCATAGTATATGACCCAGAACAACCTATTTTTACAGGTTGACCCTAACAGCTGCCTTAATAACATCAAAGTTTTTTTTCAACTCACTAAACCTCATGTTATTCCTAAAGGATCCCCTTTATAGCTTTATAACCCCTATTATTTTAGATAGGGTACTGTCAACTAAACACCTTTCTAAGCATTATGCTCAAAGGAAAGATGACTTGCAAGCATCCATTTAAAAAAATTAAATTTTATTCACAGTCTGGGTATATACAACTTTCTAATTATTTTCCCTTATCCAGCATCCAGGGAAAACCTGGAAAGTGCATCTAGATATTAGTTTATTCAATTAACTAAATGTGAGAACAAGCTGTATGCTATTGTATGGGCTGCAAATGTGGAGCCATTACTACCCTTCTTAACAGGTCATCACTCAGACACTCAACAAGATGACTGGGAAGCACTGTTGAACTTTTGACTTCCATATAAAACGATATTCATGATATAGGCACTATAAAACTCTTCCTGTCCTACTACTGCAGTGAATTCTACATTGACCATTCTATTTTTCCTTATAGAGGAAACCACGAAGGATATCCTCTGTCCTGTCTCTTTTCCTTTTAGGTATAAAAACCATCACACCCTAACCTGCTGGCACACTGTAATAATATATGCATGAAACTCATAATGTGTTCATATACAGCTCCTATCATCCCAACGACTGTGTAATTCTCTTTTGGGTTACACCATTTTCAGGTCTCAAGGTCAATAATGAAAAAACAAAAACATATTCCTTGTTATAGAGGTATAAAGGACATTGGATCCTACCTCCCGGTACTTTACTCTTGGTCACTGTTTCACCCCTAAATTTCTTTCATTGCATTTATTTATAACATGCACTTTTTTAATTTATATAACTTCAAGTATGTGTCACTGGCATTATTGTTGTTTTTGCATTTTACTTTGATATGTTTAGCAGGCCAGGACACTCCATGATATTCTTAAGGTGATCAAGATAAATACAAAACTATTTTTGCTTGCAAAAAACTTACCGAACCCACCACTGTTTAGCATGAAAAACAATTAACTAGCTCGAACTTCCTCACTATCTATCTTATACACAGCTCATCTTAACCTACAAAATCATCTATATCCCATTTGCCTGTTCAGCAATTTGACCAATACTCCAATTCTATCTGTGAAACCATCCCATTTGTTCAAATGATAAACAACAACTTACAAACCACAAAGGGCTGCTAGGGTCAAGTCTCTATTTCAATAATGTAGCTAGAACTTGGAATAAAATGCATATACCAATCAGGTGTATCTCACACCTTCATCTTTTCAAACCATTACTAAAAGTCCTCCTCTCTGCCTCCTGGCTTTGTCTCTGCTCCTTATCTGGGATATAACTTTTAACATCCTTCATGACCTTCTTATACCTCCCTTAAAAGCACTAGATCACTTAACTTGATTATCCCTTTCTCATACCTCACTTTATTGTAGTACTTAAACTTCTATACCTACTTCTAATTACCACAACCAACTTTCCATTCCATCGCTATTTCTCTATTAATTCTTAAACTTGCTTATCCCCTCTAATGTATTTCTTAAGTTACTCCTACTTATCAGATACACCACTCTCTTATCTGTAAATTCTCAATACAATGCTTATATATTTATATTTGTGAATATCAATACAAATGTATTACACTAACTACTATGGTATGTATTCACTGAAACTGTATTATAAAATGTGTTATTGTAAATATTGATTACATTAAATTTGTTACCATGGAGCTTTTCTCCCCCGGTCTGTGCTGAAAAAGGGCACCTGTGCCCAGTCAGACTTTCCCAGTAAACAAATGTCAATAAATAAATAAATACTGTGGGATTCTTTGTTTATATGGGTATATTCAAAGAGGGAACTATAGCTATCCTTACTGGCATAAAAGAGAGCCGTTACTACGTTTATTCAGTATTTTGTTACCTGACCTGCCATCTTCACATTCCCTACAATCAATTAAGGACTGTAAAACTGTAGAAACTGATGCAATTCATCTGGCAAGAGACATGGAATACCCAGGGGTATAGCCACTGTTCATCTCAGTTTGCATGGTTCAGTCTTCATGGTGCAAAAGTAATCTTGAACTTACTCCCCTGAATCTCTTTGGAACAAACATGCAAGGGAGGTCATCCCATGCAGTCTTCTATTGGTACCTTATTTCCTTGTAAAGATGTCTTACTTTCTGACATAATGACTTGCATAATGTTTTTAAATTTTTGCGAGAATGTAATGTTATCCTGAGCCTTGTAGGCATATTTGCTCCTTACCATGACCAAAGAACCCAGACCATTCTTCTGGAAGGACTGGCATTCCAAGGGCATCAACCACCTATCTAACCTAAGAGATTTTTCCCTTTTCCTTGGGAACATTTACATTTTTATAATTTTTAGGATGTTAATTTCCATGGGTCTATATCATGCAAATAAATGTATTACTCACTATTAAGGTAGCGGCAAGTAGTAAAATTGAATCTATGTAAATCAAGCCGCTATTCCACGGCTAAACTCTAATGTGTTGGTAACACCAGCACCAATACAAAAAGCAGCTTTGAAACAATCTTCTTAGATCTCCTTTTTAACTTTCATTTTTATTAAAATATAAAACCATAAAATTCAGAATGCTTAATTCACAAGCATCCAATCCCAGTATAGTGAAACAATGTTTCTATCATAAAATGCAGATAGTAATTAGATACAAGGTAGCATATCTTAAATTGTGGCCTTTCAAAACCAACAAACCATTCAGGTCTTTCTCGGAATCAACAGTTCTTCTCTTATATCAGTAAGAACTCAAGGAATATTATAGTATATTGATCGCCTTAGTTTAAATAGTCTTACTTAGTAACATTTGGTTAAGCACAGTCCTTTGACGCTGCTTAAGTAGTTTAATGCTACTTTAGCTTCCTTGTGTAAGGCTTCACACCACTCACAGATGAAATTCTTTGGAAACAAGTAGATTTAAAATGAAGGATATAATATCCACGAAATATGTCCCAACTCTCACAAGAAAAGTGCTTTCGGATAAACCTTCATCAGATTATAGAAACGGGACTCCATTACTCTTTATTTGAAATAAATCTACAACAAATGACAACCTAAGTCACTGACAATGCCTTTGATGACATCAGCTATGCAAAACCATATTAGGTCTTATGCCAAGCCTCTTCAATTATCCAATGGTAGGTCTTCTAGCCTTCAGAGTTGGTTTTAGGGAATAACATTATTCAGCCCTGGAGGGCAGTCCGCTCGCAAATTAATGATCCACTTAGTTTCACTTAGTTCTGTTCTGTTCACTATATCACCTTTCCTATTTCCCACATGGATTTTTTCAATGACTTTAAATAAAAAACTATGTGTTGGAAATCTAGATACATGCAACGCCAATGCATTATGTAAGTCTTCTCTACGGATATCACTAAGATGTCGAAGTATTCTTTTCTTAAAAATCTGATTAGTCTTACCAACATAAAATGATAAACATTGTTTATAAGTTGCCAGATAAATGACATTTTGAGAAATACACGTAGCTTTGCAATAAAAAATAAAATCCTTACCCATATCCGGATGTTGGAATCTATTACTAGTATCAATATGTTCACATGCAGAACAGTTCCCACATCTAAAGGTGCCTTTACATCCTGCTAACTTAGGTTTAGAAAAAACATCTTTCATACATAGGAGCCTTCTGATGTTCTTTTTATTCTTATAACAAAACTGTGGTTTATCACCTACTATATTACGAAGTTTCACATCTTGAGTAAGAATCGGCCAATACTTATATACGACATCTTTAATCAATTTGTTGTCTGTACTGTATGTAATCATTAGATGCATAGGGAATGCCCCTTGATTTTTTGCTTTTAAGTTGGCTTTTGATCTGTTAACCTGGTTCCTATAAAACAAGCCCATTGCTAGATTCGTGTCTCTCTCAGTATAACCACGCTTATGCAAGCTCTCTTTCAAATCAACCATTTCTTTTTGCAGATTTACATTTTGTGTGCATCTTTTTGTAATCGTAGTAAGTTCATTTTTCATTATATTACTTGTAACATGCTTGGGATGTATGCTATTTTTATGAAGATAGTGGTTTTTCCAAGTTGGCTTCCTATATAGGGAGGTCTGAATTTGCCTTTCATGATAAAAAAAAAATATTAATATCCAAGAAGTTAACAGAGATACGGGAACATTGCCCTGTAAATTTCAAAAATGTCGTCATGTCATTGAGATAATGCATAAACAACAGAAATTGATTTTCATCCTCTTCCCAAAGCAGGAACAGATCATCCACAAAACTACCATAATATTTTACCTGGGCATACCATGGGTTAGTAGCACTTAAAATATATTTCTTCTCCCAATCAAAAAGAACAATAATTGTGGTTATACTGAGAGAGACACGAATCTAGCAATGGGCTTGTTTTATAGGAACCAAGTTAACAGATCAGAAGCCAACTTAAAAGCGAAAAATCAAGGAGCATTCCCTATGCATCTAATGATTACATACAGAGCAGACAACAAATTGATTAAAGATGTCATATATAAGTATTGGCTGATTCTCGCTCAAGATGTGAAACTTCGTAATATAGTAGGTGATAAACCACAATTTTGTTATAAGAATAAAAAGAACATCAAAAGGCTCCTATGTATGAAAGATGTTTTTTCTAAACCTAAGTTAGCAGGCCGTAAAGGCACCTTTTGATGTGGGAACTGTTCTGCATGTGAACATATTGATACTAGTAATACATTCCAACATCCAGATATGGGTAAGGACTTTATTTTTCATTGCAAAGCTACGTGTACTTCTCACAATGTCATTTATCTGGCAACTTGTAAACAATGTTTATCATTTTATGTTGGTAAGACTAATCAGATTTTCAAGAAAAGAATACTTCGACATCTTAGTGATATCCGTAGAGAAGACTTACATAATGCATTGGCGTTGCATATATCTAGATTTCCAACACATAGTTTTTTATTTAAAGTCATTGAAAAAATCCATGTGGGAAATAGGAAAGGTGATATAGTGAACAGAACAGAACTAAGTGAAACTAAGTGGACCATTAATTTGCGAGCGGACCGCCCTCCAGGGCTGAATAATGTTATTCCCTTAAAACCAACTCTGAAGGTTAGAAGACCTACCATTGGATAATTGAAGAGGCTTGGCATAAGACCTAATATGGTTTTGCATAGCTGATGTCATCAAAGGTGTTGTCAGTGACTTAGGTTGTCATTGGTTGTAGATTTATTTCAAATAAAGAGCAATGGAGTCCCGTTTCTATGATCTGATGAAGGTTTATCCGAAAGGGCTTATTGTGTGAGAGCTGGGACATATTTCATGGACTTATATGCTTCATTTTAAATCTACTTGTTTCCAAAGAATTTCTTCTGTGAGTGGTGTGAAGCCTTACACAAGGAAGCTAAAGTATCGTTCAACTACTTAAGCAGCATCGAAGGACTGTGCTAAACCAAATGTTACTAAGTAAGACTATTTAAACTAAGGTGTTCAATATAATATAATATTCCTTGAGTTCTTACTGTTATAAGAGAAGAACTGTTGACGCCGAGAAAGACCTGAATGGTTTGTTGGTTTTGAAAGGCCACAATTTAAGATACGCCACCTTGTATCTAATTACTATCTGCATTTTATGATAGAAACATTGTTTCACTATACTGGGATTGGATGCTTGTGAATTAAGCATTCTGAATTTTATGGTTTTATATTTTAATAAAAACGAAAGTTAAAAAGGAGATCTAAGAAGATTCTTTCAAAGCTGCTTTTTGTATTGGTGCTGGTGTTACCAACACATTACAGTTTAGCCGTGGAGTAGTGGCTTGATTTACATAGATGGGTCTATATCATATGAGCGAATCGCACAAATTGCGAATGCTCATAATATCGAACGTACCAGACCTCAAACTTCCTATTGTGGGGGGGCTGCACCCCTCACACCCCCCACTAAATATATATTCCAACTCTGAGATAGCACGGGTCTATATCATAATGTCAAAGTCTGACAACTTTGAAGCACTAAAGGTCGAACTTGAATGTTCGAAGTGTCAGAACTTCAAAACATATAGCGGAGATCGCCATAGAGTGTGGGAAGGGAAGATTTCCCTTTACTGCTGTGTAGTGTGATCTCGGAGTTGGTATATTTAAGTAGTGGGGGGGTGGGGGGTGCAGGGGAGCTTGCCCCCTGCATAGAACTTTTTTTTTGTTTGTTTTGGGTTTTAAATGTTTTGGGTTTTTTTTGACATTCAAAGTTTTAACACTTCAAACATTCAAGTTCAAACTTAAGTGCTTCGAAGTTGTCAGACTTCAACAATATGATATAGACCCAATCACACTACAGTGAGGAAAGGGCAGATATCCCATTCTTCACTGTACTGCAATCTCAGAAAAAGCACTTTGAGGTCCAGTACATTCGATATTATGAGCATTTGCAATTTGTGCAATTTGCTCATATGATATAGAATCAATTTCCATTACAAAAGCCTTACTTATGCAGGTACCTGCAGATATGCTGCTCATAGTTTTCTTCTTCTTCCTCTTCTTCTTCTTTCTCTTCTTCTTCTCCTCTTAAAGGTTTTTCCATATCTCCTTCCCTCCACATTGAACAATACCGAAAGTCTGGCACCCTATTAAAATGTTGGAACTCTAAATGCTGAGTGTCGACAAGTAAAAAAAAATGAAAATCCGGAGAAGAGTGACTCTTGAAAATCGCTCTTCTCCTTTAAACTTCTTTTTCAGCTGGAGCAGCACCACCCCCACACTTTCCTAAACTTATATATACCAACTCCAAGATCTCCATACCTCAGAGAAAAGGGAATATTCTGAGAAATGGCTTTACAGACTTAGTATAGGTAAATTCATTCCTTCGACTGTTCAGTCTCCACATTTCAGGACTCACTCTACCAGGTCCTGACATTTCAAATGGTTACCCTAAAGTTTTCTTAAATTATATATTCAGCTCTAACTCCTACATTAAGTTTGTTTTTAGGCTGAACCTGAAATTGGTCAAATTTGATCAGTGTTCTACCACAAGAGACAAACTTCAGTGAATAGAAGTCCATCATTAATAAAAATGAATGTATATTCATGGCAAAAAGATACAAAGGATTTGTTAATTATTTAGAACTCAGGTCTTTAGGTGGATTAAATAGAAAGACAAATACACTTACATGACTCTGACTATATATATATATATATATATATATATATATATATATGTGTGTATATATATATATATATATATATATATATGTATATATATATATATATATATATATATATATATATATATATATATATATATTGCTTTTGGAATGCACAATGCCTTATTTTCATCATTCTGGAGTTATTTTGACTGGTAGCACATTAAGAAATCCTTTTATGCAACTAGCAAAAGTAGGATTTTTTTACCAACACAGTTTTAAAAGGTTGAGGTATCACTCAATAAATGGCTATTCCTGGGGACATATTTTGGAGCTACACTTTGTTGTAATTATATTTGACATCAGCCTAACAGCTTATTAATAGCATACAATGGGAGGCATCCATGCAATGCTTGAGTTATTTTTTTAACTCTGGGAAAAGATTATGCTGGTGAATCATTTGAATTATTTTAAACCAAATCCTTTATATAGTAAAGAGCTAATAATCATAACAGAAATTTAATGCCAGTCCTATGAGAAATTATTTAATTTTCCTCTTGGAAAATATTTTTTTTATATAAATCATCCATCTGTATAACTAACACAATGCTCTTCTCACAAGCATGAGTATTTTATCTCTCAGTGAAAAATTATTTTCCTAATGATACCTTTTAAATCTGGATTTTCATTACTTTATCTTTAACAAGTCAAATGCACATCTAATAAGTTTCTTTTCTTAAGGATATGTTAACAACTGGTAAACTTATTTTGAAACAAATTTCTTTCATTGCATTTATTTATAATATACATTTATTAATTTATATAAAGTTTAAGTACATGTCACTGGCATGATTGTTGTGTTTACATTTTACTTTGCGATGCTTATAATTATATATGTTTTTTAAAAACATTTAGCACATATTATTAACAGACAGAGCACAAAGAGTTGTGATGTGGAGGGAAGAGGTGGTTCAGAGGAACAAGTAGTGTGGTCTCACTACAGGAAAACCAGAGTGATATGCATGGTATGGAAATGACTGCATAATGACATGCAAATGAGGACTGTCTACATATAAATAAGTCTCATGTCACATGAAACATATCAGACTGATTCAGAGATGTAGAAAACCCACCCATATACATTGGCATTCATCTCTTATGAACATCATAAATCATTGCTGTGCAGCTGTCGACTTGAGATAATATGTTAGAAACAGCAGCAGCTATACTGAGCAGCAGGTGTTGGTGGTCATTTTCCGAGCCAGATACCCATGGCATTGTATGTTGTCAACCTCTATAGTGCAGACACATCTGCCAGTGACTAATATACCATCACTTCGAAAACCAGGATGTTGTTGACTGCTACTATATGGACAAGGAGATCATATGGGAGTTTGGAGGCATGCTGTGTCCACACTTGAAATCAAGGGGAATCCATATAGACACAAAGGTAGGACCTTTCAGTGCCCTTCAAGGGAATATGTTAGGAATTTCACAGGCATCATCCTCACAGATTCTCCATTAGTAATTTAATCTGATGGTGTAACATATGGGGCAGCATACATGATGTCTATGGATAAAAGAGACCCAACGCTATGTCCTCAGAGCCATTCATTGCACACATACCATCATTAAGGCCCCACCCAGTCCATACAGTCTTCAACATATTAACTGGAAACATTTCCACTCTGTCAACTGCCAGGTAGTGCACAATGCACAGAGTTTCATATGCAATGTGTCTGTGTGGCAGCCGCGTAATTCCTATGATCCCCATGTCAGAAATATTTGCAGCTTCTACCAATATTTCATGTAGGGTGACTTTTCACAAGAATGTCTAGCTGGCAGGTACACATACTGGTGGATATATAGACCAGAATAGCAGCAATAAAATACATATAGTGGTGTCCATTGTTGAGTGTTGCAGGTGATGCTGGATATGCACTGGAACTATAGATGATGATCCCCATCTGAAACCCCCAGACCATGAATGAAATGACTTATAACATCACATATATAAAGATACATACCATTGGTGAATATGCATTTGAACTCCAAAAAGAATGGTTTTGATATTTGGGTATATCTGGTGGCACACTACAGTATGTACTCAAGATCTTCAATCAAGTATTTGTGTCATGTGCCGTGTTACATAAAATGGTAGTATGAAGACAAATATAACATGGGGGCATCACAATACTGCCTGAGAGACTCATCAAAGCATAGTATGAGGAGTCAAATGCAGGATTATCAGAGGAACAAGGTGCAGTGGTACCCCATGCAGAATGGATGACACTAGCAGAGAGATAGTGACTGGTCCATAACTCTGGGCCATGATACAAGCAACACATAATAAAACTGAATCAGGCATAATTACATCAAGGATATGCACTGTAGTGCACTGACTGACCACACTGTCCATCAGACATTACCTTACCTATACAGGTTAGACGGTGATCAGGACACAGTCATCATTGCACAGGTTGGGTGAGGTTAGAGAGCTTTTACCTATCATTACACCCCACTCAATATGTGCAGTGCAGTCACAGGTAACAGCAATGCTATCATATGGTCAAGGGTCATGGGCGAAGGATGTGGTAGTCCCTCATCTGGGTAACTGGCTGCAAGGAGTCAGGGATCACATCTGCCAGTGGTGTCATAAACAATTACCTTGTTTAGTGATAACCTGTAGTTTTGTGATGCAAAGTGATCAGTGGTAGGGACACTGTAACACTTGGGGAGCATGTACAGGAGCCCTAATGTGGTGCCTTATGTTAGGAGCCAAGAGAAGTACAGAGTCCATGACTCAGACAACAGCAACAGATAGGTGTGGAGGTCTGCTGGCTAACAAGAGATATTGACAGTGTAGAACTACATGATGAGAGGCAGGTGGTCTGGTGAGGTATCTAGGAGTGGAACCTGAGGAGCCTCATCAGCCATTATCATGAAATCAGGCACACCCAAATGTAATGGCCACTGTGGTGAGAGGTGACACTGATGCAGTCTCCAGAATAATGTGTGTCATTACTGTATGCTTGATAGTTACAGTGTTTGCATGCTTGTCAAAGGCAATGTAACCAGGAGATAGCATCTGTTGTGGTAACTACTTTGTAATTTTGGCAGAGTTTACTGTTATAGGATGTCCAGCACCAAACACGGCCAATCCATTACATTTATTATGTGGGATGTACAAACCCTCCAATTCCAGTATTGGTGACAGTGGCAAATTGTCATCCGAATGTGCCATGTGCAGAGTGCCATCACTGTCAGCCACAGGTGACCTGCTGACATCAGACATGAGCCATCTTTTCATGCTGGACCTTCTACTGGTGGAACCTTTGAAAGCATAATGGTAACATACCTGTGGCAGCACAGGAAAACATGCCTTGGAACCCCCTCCAACACATGGCACACATACATGTAAGTGACTCAATATGTATATCGGGGAAATGTACATGATATTACTGAGCTGATGTATTAACTATAGACACTTGGGATGTCATCCTCAGATCAGCTTCAACATCCAAGTCACTGCCAAATACTAACGTTCTCTCACCCTTCCCTAATAGACATGCCAAGGACTCTTCCAGCTTTCTGAGTCAATTTTGTTGGGTAGTCCACATCCTACTGAGAACATGTTTCTGGAAATATCCCATGCCTTGATCTTGGCATGCAGGTAAAAGCATATGGGTTACCGTTCACCACCCCTATACTACAGTTTTATTATGACCACCCACTGAACTAGTGTCCTGCACCACTCCTTGTTACATCTGGTCTTGGAATGCCTTTATCATTGTCCAGGATGCATATGCCATGCGTTTATCATTGTCCAGGATGCATATGCCATGTGACTGTAAGGACTGCCACATCTCATTCTCCTGTTTGGTGAATCTTTCCAGCAATAAATCTCTTGTGAGTTTGTGACAAGATGTCTAACATACCTGTGAGCTGTTACAATGTGTCCATTTCTCCTGTCCCATAATCACAGCAGTGAGGGGAATATTATCACAGACCTGTATTGCTGTACAAATCGTACTCCTCTCCCCATACTCTAGATGCATAGCCATGCCTTAATTTATGCAGAGGAGTCACTATGTCCTCTCTGTCATCTATATCATGTCATGACTTTGGTATTCATAGGACACAGTCTGACCCTCACAGTTGGGTATGTAACTGTAATACCTTTGTGATGTGTTTCTTGCCAGTGAATCCTTCTGCATGCAGCTGGACATGTAAGCGTCATGCTGTTGCGCTGTGCTCCCAGCAACAGTATACCCCCTCATAGACAAACATGTAAATCTCATGCCCTTATGCCATGTTCTGTGCCACAGTTTTCCTTCCCCCACAGATGGATATGTAACTGTCATACCCTTGTGCTATTTTACCTCACACAAGTCTACTGGCTGCTGTTTATCCTAATTACTGATATCCAAAATGAGCATTTAATACAATGCATGGGTGTATTACCTTCAGTATGTCTGTAACAAAGTACAATGTCATTGTCAGAGTAATCCTGATTCCTGACTTCCTTTCTTAATGTGGCCTCCTGAGGTAGGATGATTATACTTTATATGATGCTACAAAGGCCTCATAGTGCAGCAGTTGTGATAATCAATTAATTTAGTCCAACTGTATTTTAATTGCTACTAAAATGGTTTGCTCTATCATACCCAAGTAGTGCTAGCCTGCTTTTTCCTGCTCATTCTGGTGCTAATGAGAAAAGTTCACACTACATTCATGCAAAGAACCTTTCAAGCTTGACACTATGCATAAGATGCTTGGGTATTTTTGCTAGTGTTCTATTGCTGTCTTACAATGTGCATTTTGTGATAACTTAACCTGTAGCTATGTTCTTGGGCTACTATTTTGCTCAGTGAGTAGACCTGTTGAGTGAATATAAAAACCTCAGGTAATGGGTACAGCAGGGGTCCTGACGTATCTGAGTGAGATAACAAGGGTTTCCTGAATCTCCTGCACAAGGACCTTGATGAGTACTTATTGGACAATTTTGAAGCACCATTATATAAGGTTTACTGGCAGAGATACAACAACCTGTGATGGTGTAACCCCTACTTGCCTCAAGAGTGAAAAGCAGACCTTAGGGAGAGTGTGTGAACTTTTTATTGTAAGCAATGATGTTTGTATTTTTTTCATGTGTGCTTAATTTATCTTCTTTTCACAGGCTAAGCTGTGTACTAAATTCTTCCTACTTTCTTTCACAGCAGGCAAGGGATGTGAACTGTACAGGGAAGCCTTATAGAGTAGAGATGTACACTTCTCACATGGGGGTACATATACTATGTTCATTACTGCAATGTGCAATTTCAGTTCTGCTTGTAATATACGTGCACTAATGTGTTCTATTTCTTTACTGTTTTCCATGTTTTCTCACCTTTCTATAGGTATATCTGTAATAAAAGAAGAGGAGTGGCAGTGGCACATGGATCAGCACCAGATGATACAGATGGGGTTGGTTCACCAACAGTCAACAGGCTTTCCTCAAAGTGGGGCCAGAGGTTACCCTACTACAAATAACCTGGAGGGATTTCTATTGTCTTGTGCAGCAACCTGTCAGGGAAAGTGGAACATACTCTCCTGGTAGTGGGCAGGAGTAGTCTCCTCTGGTCACCTGCATCCAATTGCACCAATAGTTGGGCAGCCATTTCAACCCAGTAGAGTACTTCTTCACATAGATAGTGAAGTCAGATGACTATCTTGTCCCCAACCTTGGACCAGTAAGCAGAGACTGCCTAGGATGTCAGCTACAGAGGTTACTGTCATGGTTGGCTCTTTTTTGGGCTAGTCTGGTATGCCAACTCAACCATGCCCTATTTCTCATTCTGTTTCTCTCCCTTATGTGACATTGTCCCTAGCTTGTTTATAGTACAAACCTCCCCATCTCCAGTCATCTACCCTCTGTATGTCTGTGTCCTTACACTATTGTCCTTAGCCTATGTGTCTATACTGCCCATGCCCATCTATGCCTGCATTTAATGTTTCTTTGTTTGAGTCGTAAACATTTCCAAATTACTACTTAAACAAATATGAATTGGTATACTATTCCATAATCTTGCCATAACATTAATTACATAAGAGTAATTTTATTTATTTATCAACATTTGATTACTGGGAAAGTCCAACTGAGCAGAAGCTCATTTACAGTGGATAGCTGGGGAGAAAAGCTCCCGATTATTACAAATTACTTTAAGAACAATAATTTTACAATCATCAAAAATAAAATAAAAACATTTGCAGTTTAAATAATTATAACAAATTAGACATAATATAAAAACATTGGTTAAGAATTGATACAAGATGTATGACAATCATTTAATATTTAGAGAAATTATTTAGACAGTTTATACAGAAATTAAAGGTAAGTTAGTCTAATGCAAACAGGAATTGCAATATGAAATGAGGGAAAAACAGGCTTATGGTATATTTAAAGCAAAAGTCAGGGAAGAGAATTTGATACAAGTAAGGATGTAAGTGAAGAAGGGAGAATAAGGAGGTATAAGGAATGAAAAGTTACTGTTTACATTTAGTGATATAGTTTATCCTGGCTTTGAACAAGAACAGAGCCAGATTTTAGCTAGGAAGTCTTTCAGAGAGGTTTTGAAAGATGATAAGGAGGGCATTGACCTGATGGATACAGGTTTCAGCAACATTTTACAAATACATAAAATGCCCAGCAGATCTGATAAGTTTGTAGACAGACGGAAGTTTTTGGTCAATGGATCACAATGACCGACTGAGAACATAGTTGTGCAAAATGTTCTTTAGTGCTGGAGGTAGATGGATGCTGGATACTTCTATAGGTGGTAAGAAGCTGTGTATATGTTAGTTGATGAGGCACTTCTAACCAATTTAGGCTTTTTAGTGAGGGGTATTTACTGCAAATTTAGCAACTTTGTTATTGGATTATTCAGGTTTTAATTTTTGTGAAGCCTGGAAGATAGTGAGGATGAGAGTGCCATAAAGAAGTGTGGGGAGGAGATAAGTAGTGGCAAGTGTAGTTTTAGTTGTGTCAGTGAGAAAGTTTTTGGCTCTGTAAAGCTTCCCCAGTTTTCTCTTTGTTTTACATGACTGA
Source organism: Protopterus annectens (assembly GCF_019279795.1). Lineage (NCBI taxonomy): Eukaryota > Metazoa > Chordata > Ceratodontiformes > Protopteridae > Protopterus > Protopterus annectens. Next base: position 1,557,691,100 of record NC_056732.1, read on the forward strand.
ACTTGAAAATTCATATTACTATGACATAATTTCTTATCACTCTTAAAAGTTTCCATATTGAACATTACTTGCAAAACAAGTTGATGAAACACATTAAAAGCAAGTATTAGTTTTCCTCTTATTATCCTATAACCAATAGAATAAAGCTTAGTCTTCTATATGTATCTTCATAACCCATATTTTTTAATGGAAATTATTCTTTCTGTAAATTTTCTTTGCACATCCTCTAAATTTTTCAATAAACCTTTTTATATCTACAGAAAACATTATCATACTCTGTTATTGATCTAATAAAAGATTTAAGTACAATAATCAAATACTCTTCATCACATGTTGATAACATTCTCAAAAATATCCCATTTCTTCACTGCCTAATTATAAATTATGGTATTGTGCTCATTAAAATATAAATGTGAAGAAATTGTGATTACTAAGTCTGTATAATGGTCTATTTCATTTAATAATAATGCTGATAAATAGACTGGATAATGTATCAAACTATTAGTAAAGTACAAAATATTACATTTTCATTGTTAAATTGGAGTCCTACAGATACTGACCAGTCAATCGCCTGGATTCAATATGCCCTGCACGATGTGCAGCATCAATGCAGGAGCTTGAGCAGGCAATATGTCTGCCATGCGATCCAGGAACAGCCTGCAGGGGCGTGCATGAGAGCTCCTGCACTAATCCTGCACAGACGAAGCCCTTGTATGCAAATCACCCCATTTGCAGGAGAAATCCATGCAAATGAGGTGATATTGCGATCTAGGAAGCTTGCGTATGTCTGTGCAGGACTAGTGCAATCAGCAGAAATGTACTTGGTTAGTAATCGAGTACATTTCTGCAAAATCCAAAACGGAGCTGTGGCAGCTCCAAATAAAGGCTGCATATCATGTAGTAAGCATGCCACTGGCCAAGTATAAGGCCATTGGCATTGCAAACAATACAAAAAATTAAAAAATCAACTTTTATTTTTTTTTAGCCAATCTTGGCTGTTTAAGCATAGGGCAGCGGCGTGCAAATGAGATGGGGGGGATAAGAAAATAAACCTAGAAGAAGCATTCTACCTAAAATCAGTATTCTGCCATGCAAGTCAATGGCAAGCAGAAGACAACCTGGCCAGTGAGTAGTGGTTGCTAAGGGGGGAGGCTCAGTGTGAGACATGTAACTATGCATTAGCAGGCAATCCTATGCAAATGAGAGGAAGGATAGTGAATCCCAGTTTTCCCCAGCATGTGAGTCAGGTCTTAGCAGTGTAAGCGTAAGAATAGCTAGATGCAAACCTAGGAGGTAGGTGACATCATGGGGGGGGGGGTGTCAGGCGTACTGTAAGTTGATTGGAGCCCTGTGGCTCGGGTCTGCTCCTAGCTTAGCACAGCTAAGCTAGGGGGTGTGTCTAAACCTGCCTATCACTCTTTACAAAGCCTAAGCATGTGTCTGCACTGCGCACCAGTTTTTCCAGGACAAAAACAGAAATTAAACAGGAAATAGAATCAATGTGCACATTTGAGTACTCTGCTTGTACAGTGCACCCCCAGGCTTAAACAGGAAGGCAATGGGAAGGAAAAACAGTATTAGGAAGGTAATCAAGGAGTACTAGCTTAGCTGCTAGGTGAAATGTATCAGAACCAGCCAATTATACAGGCAGCAGCCCAGCCCAGAACACTACTATAAACTATGCAAACACCTACCCCTCAGGTTTTTCCCACACTCTACACCACTGGTGTAAACAAGCAGGGAGCTTTTAACACTCACAACAGCAAAATGTTAGGGGCTGCAATAGCTATCTTACAACTTGTGGAAGACACTGAGGGTGGTGAGGATGTGAATGCTGCTGAGCAACCCACAGTGAGGAGATGGAGAAGAGTATACTGACCCAGGGTAACCTACCAAGGGCTACATGAGCTGGAAATAGTGGAGCGCTATAGAGTGGACAGGGACCTCCTACAGCAAATTGTTGAGCTGTGCGGGCCATGCCTGGCACCCAGAACTAACAGAGGGGAACCCATCCCAGTGGATACCAAGGTATGTGTAGGCCAAAGAATACTAGCTACAGGTAATTTCCAAAGGCCAACTGGGGATATGAAGGGGATTTCACAGGCATCAGCAGCCAGGGTACTCCACCAGTTCCTGTATGCCATGCCAGTACATGTTGGTGAGCACGTATATTTCCCCATCATAGGTTCATAGGTTCATAGGTTCATACTAGGCTCTCTGCCCTAGGGCATTTATAAGCCTAGCCAGAATGTGTTTGGCTTTTGTCACCCATTTTAAATTTATTTTGCTATGCCCTTTTTCGAGGTTAGTATACTGTGCCTCTGTCTAATAGTGACACAGAAGTGATACTCGGGGTAAACCTACGATCTCCTATCCACTCATCAAGATTCCTCTTGAAGAGAGTCAATGAGGGATTCTGCCTAACCTGGACTGGGATTTTATTCCAGAGTGAAGGGAGTCTCTGGGTTATGAATCTGTCCCTCCAGCATGTCCTATTTATTTCAGTGCTGAGGTTCAAGTCTCTCTAGCGCGTAGCTCGATGGGATTTGGATTTTCTGAGGTGCAGCATGTCCATTAAATCCGGGTTTGACATGGCTTTATACGTCAGGCACAGATCGCCTCTGAACAGGTGGTATGCCACTGAGTAGAGCTGGAGTTTCTTTAACCGGGCAGCATATGGCATCTGTTTGAGCCCTTTGATCCTCTTGGTGAGGTACTTTTGGGGTCTTTCCAGTTGCTGCAGGTGTCTGGTAAGGTACATCCCAAAAGGGGCATTGTACTCAATTATGGGCCTGATGAGGGATGAGTAAAGAGGCACGATGACCTCCCCTGATCTAGATGTGAATCCCTTCATGATTAGGTGGGCTATATAAAATGTTTTTCTAACCACTTTGGCCACGTGGTTGTCAAATGAGAGATTGCTATCAACTTGGGTCCCCAGGTCCCTAATTACTTCTTCTGTACTTAAAGGATTACCACCTATGTGGTAATTTGTGGGCACTTTGTTTTTGCCAAAGGGAATGACTATACACTTTTGGCATTTAGCTTGAGGCCATGGCTCTGGCACCAGCTGTCTGTTTCTATGAGACCCTTTTGGAGGATGCTTGTGTCGGCTGGAGAGTCGATTATGGCGCCCAGTTTGCAGTCATCTGCGAACTTGGTCAGCCACAGTCCTTCCATGTTGGCCTGTACCTCCGAGAAATATATACTGAACAAGAGAGGTCCCAGGACTGAGCCTTGTGGGACACCACTTGAAACTGGTTTGGAGTCTGACATGGCTCCAGCAATTCTAACCATGTGGGTTCTGTCCTTGAGCCAGTTTGCAATCCATCTAGTGACATAGGGGTTTATATTTAAGCTGGTGAGCTTATCTATAATGCCCAAGTGGGGTATTGTATCGAAGGCTTTTGCGAGGTCCAGGTAGACTGTGTGGACCACCTTCCCCTCGTCAATGGCCTTGGTGACTGTTTCAAAGATATCAACCAGGTTTAAGAGGCAGGATCTGCCCTTACCAAAGCCAAACTGGGTAGGATCCAGTGTCTGTAGGTCCCCAATATCTTTATTTATGAGGTCCATGATGATCCTTTCCATAGCTTTGCAGACCAAGCTAGTCAGGCTTATGGGGCGATAGTTTCCAGGATCTGTTGAGGCACCACCTTTATGGAGAGGGATCACTGTTGCTGTACGCCACTCTCTGGGCACATATCCTATAGTAAGGCTGAGATTGAACAGTAGTTTTATGTTTGGGTTTAGCTCTTCTTGGAGTTCATGTAGGACGCAGCCCGGGACACTGTCTGGTCCCATTGATGCTGTGTTTTTTGCTTTGGAGAGGGCGGCTCTTACCTGAGCATCTGAGATGTCAGGGGGGCAGCACTCTGCTGGGATAGATATTTGCCCTTTTGGTGGGGAGGAGGGGGAGAAGTTTGCAATAATAATCAAATATCAGAATACCCCGAGGTAGTGGGTGCAATAGACTGCATGCACATATGCATCAAAGCACCATCCAGTAAGTGGGGTAGGGTCTACATCAACCACAAGGGCTTCCCTCCATCAACTGCCAGGTTGTGTGTGATGCTCAGGGCATAATAATGAATGTGTGTGCTGGCTGCCCTGGAAGCTATCATGATTCCCACATCTGGCATCTGATGCAGCTGTACCAGAGATTTGCCAGTGGGAACATCCCACACGGTCACCTAGTGGGGGATGCTGGATACGCACTTAAGCCATGGCTGATGACACCCATCAGAAATGCGCACACACCCGAAAAAGAACTTCATAATGAGGCACATGCACAAACAAGAATCATAATAGAGCGTGTGTTTGGGATGCTCAAGTCATGGATCCGGTGCCTGGACACATCTGGTGCAGCCTTGCAGTACTCACAAGCTACATGTACCCAAATTGTCCTTGTGTGTGCCATGCTACACAATATGATCCTGCAGGAACAGCTGCAGCAGGAACAGCATGGGGCAAGGCCAAACAGCCCCCCACCATTGTCAAGGCCTGCACAGGCACAGAGTGACTTGGAGGAGGAACAACCTGAGCCTGCCCCAGTAGGCAGAAGGAGGCATGCCCAGTTTGCCCTGGCCTTGGCAAAGAGGTAATGCATAGGTTCATAGGTTCATAGGTTCATACTAGGCTATCTGCCCTAGGGCATTTATAAGCCTAGCCAGAATGTGTTTGGCTTTTGCCACCCATTTTAAATTTATTTTGCTATGCCCTTTTTCGAGGTTAGTATACTGTGCCTCTGTCTAACAGTGACACAGAAGTGATACCCGGGGTAAACCTACGATCTCCCATCCACTCATCAAGATTCCTCTTGAAGAGAGTTAATGAGGGACTTTGCCTAACCTGGACTGGGATTTTATTCCAGAGTGAAGGGAGCCTCTGGGTTATGAATCTGTCCCTCCAGCATGTCCTATTTATTTCAGTGCTGAGGTTCAAGTCTCTCGAGCACGTAGCTCGATGGGATGTCCATTAATTCCGGGTTAGACATGGCTTTATATGTCAGGCACAGACTGCCTCTGAACAGGCGGTATGCCACTGAGTAGAGCTGGAGTTTCTTTAACCAGGCAGCATATGGCATCTGTTTGAGCCCTTTGATCCTCTTGGTGAGGTACTTTTGGGGTCTTTCCAGTTGCTGCAGGTGTCTGGTAAGGTACATCCCAAAAGGGGCATTGTACTCAATTATGGGCCTGATGAGGGATGAGTAAAGAGGCACGATGACCTCCCCTGATCTAGATGTGAATCCCTTCATGATTAGGTGGACTATATAAAATGTTTTTCTAACCACTTTGGCCACGTGGTTGTCAAATGAGAGATTGCTATCAACTTGGGTCCCCAGGTCCCTAATTACTTCTTCTGTACTTAATGGATTACCACCTATGTGGTAATTTGTGGCACTTTGTTTTGCCAAAGGGATGACTATACACTTTTGGCATTTAGCTTGAGGCCATGGCTCTGGCACCAGTTGTCTGTTTCTATGAGGCCCTTTTGGAGGATGCTTGTGTCGGCTGGAGAGTCAATTATGGCGCCCAGTTTGCAGTCATCTGCGAACTTGGTCAACCACAGTCCTTCTGTGTTGGCCTGTACCTCCGAGAAATATATACTGAACAAGAGAGGTCCCAGGACTGAGCCTTGTGGGACACCACTTGTAACTGGTTTGGAATCTGACATGGCTCCAGCAATTCTAACCATGTGGGTTCTGCCCTTGAGCCAGTTTGCAATCCATCTAGTGACATAGGGGTTTATATTTAAGCTGGTGAGCTTATCTATAATGCCCGAGTGGGGTATTGTATCGAAGGCATTGCAAGGTCCAGGTAGGCTGAGTGAACCACCTTCCCCTCGTCAATGGCCTTGGTGACTGTTTCAAAGAAATCAACCAGGTTTAAGAGGCAGGATCTGCCCTTAACAAAGCCGAACTGGGTAGGATCCAGTGTCTGTAGGTCCCCAATATCTTTATTTATGAGGTCCATGATGATCCTTTCCATAGCTTTGCAGACCAAGCTAGTCAGGCTTATGGGGCGATAGTTTCCAGGATCCATTGAGGCACCACCTTTATGGAGAGGGACCACTGTTGCTGTACACCACTCTTTGGGCACATATCCTGTAGTAAGGCTGAGATTGAACAGTAGTTTTATGTTTGGGTTTAGCTCTTCTTGGAGTTCATGTAGGACGCAGCCGGGACACTGTCTGGTCCCATTGATGCTGTGTTCTTTGCTTTGGAGAGCGGCTCTTACCTGAGCATCTGAGATGTCAGGGGCAGCACTCTGCTGGGATAGATATTTGTCCTTTTGGTGGGGGTTTGCTGAACCTGTCAGCTAGAATGTTGGCAATGTCTGTGGGTTTGGTGTATTTTTGTCATTTTGGACTAATTCTGAGCATATCTGGGAATTACCACCCAGGTTCCTAACATAACTAAAAAGCCTTGTGATTATCCTTAGTGTCCTGTGCAATTTTTCTCTCAAGCTGGCCTTAGACAATTTTATGAGTGCCCGTAGTTTTTGCTAATACTGATCAGTGATGCCTTCCCTTTGGGATTTTGCTCTATCATTTAGTAGCTTCCTCCTTCTATTGTATAGTTTGTTTATGGCTGGGGTCCACCAGACAGGACGTCTGCCTTTGGAGGATTGGGTCTTGGTTTTATTTGGGATCGCATGATCTATGCATTTCTGAAGGTGTTCATAGAATGCATTTATAAAGGATTCTGCGGTCTGGGCCATATTTTCCACAGGCCCGGGGGCTTTGAAGGATTCCACCTCGGTTTTGAGGAGTGTGAAATTTGCTTTAGAGAAGTTTTTCACTGTGGTTTTCTGGGCAGGGGGTGGGGTCGGGATGTGAATATCCAGTGAGATTAGTTTATGGTCTGATCTTACCAGTGAGGGATACACTTCTGGTCTGGAGCATAGAGTCCCCATGTTGGTGATGATCAGGTCCAGTATGTTTTCCCCTCTTGTGGGTTTGTCTTTTGAGCCTTGCCTAAAAAAGGCACTATGGGGGAAGCAACAGCCTTTGCCAATATCCGAAAGCCCAGGGGTGACAGGTGCAAGCCGTCCCTAGCGAAGCATCGTGGCTTGTCGAGCATATCATCCCAAGCTGACAGGCATTGGATCCCCTTTGAATGACACCAGTACTTAAGCCAATTGTTGAAATTGATCATCTTGTCTTCATATTGTGGCAGCATTCTTGGTGAGGGTAAGATGCTACTCAAGGTCAGGGTCATACCGGCCTGGCTACATGCTCAGAGAGCTCCTCTATGTCTCTTTTCATGTAGTCCAGGGAGGTACGTCTCAGGTCATTCACACCAGCATGGACAATGACTGAGTCATATTTGTACTTGCCTTGGAGTGACCTGAGTGCTTGTGTTATGTGGCGGATCCTAGAGCCTGACAGGCTGCTCACCGTGACCCTCTCCTTGTTCAGCCTGGTGAGCGGGACGTCAGTGTGCCTGATGATAGAGTCACCTATTACAAGTGTATCAGGTGTGTTGTTTAGTCTTAAGGGCTGTGACTCTTCGGCACACTGGCTTTGTGAGATATGTGTTGCACATGTTTTGTTTTGGGGTAGCGGTTGCTTGGGTGTCTGCTTTGGAGGTCTCTGCTGCTTAGGCAGATCTTTATTTAGAGCCTCCAAGTATGTTTTGTGTGATTATGTGTTTGGTTTGCTGTCGTGGTAGGTCTATGTGAGACTGGAATTGTAGTGAGTGTGGTTTCCTTCTCCTCCTGACTGGTTATGCCAGTACTGAGTTGAGAGAGCTTAGCCTCCAGTTTGGCTATATGGTTGCATCTCTCACATGTGATGGAATTTGTTGGGAGGAGGAGAGGGTTGTCTGTGTACATGAGGCAGTTGTAACATTGCCTCAAGATTCCCAGATTCACCAGCTGCACTGAAGAGGAGATTGACAACTGACCTTTGGACATGCTAGAATAATATTGGGAATTCCTTTATAATTGAAAACAAGGGCCAGTGGGGAGTGAGGGTGTAGTCCTTTTAATTTTTAGTGCTGACTTATATAATTGCTTTAGTGACCAAGTGTCAGGTAACTTAAGTGCAATGTGTTACAGGTAACTTAAATGCAAAAACGACAAACAGTAACTTTCTTTCAAGTGAAACAAGGAAATAAGTACAGTAAGCAATGCAGATATCACTAGTGATCCACAGAAGCGCTGAGAAGCCGCGTATTAGGTGGAATCAGTGTTCCAGGAAATAACAAGCAAACAAACAAGCATATAAACAAAGCTAGATTCAGCAGGCCTGGATCTAGTCTATGCTACAGCAAACAAGGTGTACCAATTTCAGTAAGATACAGTTCAAATATTCAGGCACTATAAACCTTTAACCAGAAATTCCCAGCTCAGAAGGGCAGAGTCCAGCCTCTTCTCCAACAAGAGTGCAGACCACGAACCTTCTTAATGTAAAATAACTGGCCTGAAGCCCAAGTGCTTAAACCAGAACTAATACACTTTAAGAATAACAGACACTGGGCTCTCATTCAGCAGTTCCCAACTTAGAAGGATGAAAGCTACCTGTCCTGCCACCACAGTGCATGCCACAAACCTTCCTAATGTAAAACAACTGGTCTGAAGCCCAAGTGCTTAATCCAAAAGACTTAGAATGATAGCTACACTTTAATCAAGTTACTACCAAGCAGTAATAAATACAATTGAATACTTCACATACACTGACATGGGAGGGACCCAGGGAATAACACCTCTCTCTGACTCTCACATGCGGTAAAAGGGATGCCAAACATGACACTACCTGTGCCTAACCATGTGTAGGGAGTGTACTATGTGCATCCAACAAAGGCATCCCTGCAGCACCACACTCAATACTAGGACACCCACAAGGTAAGTGACTCACACATGCCAGTTGGGGGGGGTGTCACATACCCAACAACAGTCACAGCAAGCAGGACAGGTGTAGACAAACACAAACAAAGACTGTACTATGACCTCTGAATGAGGCCTATGGGTAACCTCCCCCCCAGGCCTACTTAGACAGACTACAGCAGACCAGGCAGTGGGGATGTCAGTTGTGAAGGCTAGGAAGTCAGAAACTAATATGTAGGTAATTAAAAGCTAAGATCTGTAGTACACTGGTATGCCTCTAGCCAGCACGATAGGTAAGACTACAGACTGAAATGGAGTACCCAACATACCAGTACAGTCCTAGCAAATGTGTACAGGTGTCAGGTGTGCCCCCCCCATCTTATGTAGACATATAGTAACAGTCTGGTGTGCCACCCCAATCCTATGTAGAAATAGCCAGGTGTGCCCTCCCCCCATCCTACTTAGAAATATAGTAACAGTCAGGTGTGCCCCCCCCAATCCTGTGTAGAAATGTAGAAATAGTCAGGTGTGCCCCCCCATCCTACATAGAAATATAGTAACAGTCAGGTGTGCCTCCTCAAACCTGTGTAGAAATTTAGAAACAGTTAGGTGCCCTCCCACCCCCCACCCCCGCTAGGCAGAAATGTAGCAACAGTCAATGCCAAATGATCAATGGACACCCTGCAGAGACAACATGCTACCTGTTGGTGTACAACACAAAGGTCAGCACTGCAGTACACATGAACTACCTGGACTTGATCCACACATGCAATACAGACAACCATACTGGGCATGCCCACACACACTTACAGAAATGAAGGCAATGTCAGTCAACAACATACTGACAGGTCATACTGGGCATGCCCACACATTTAAACACATGAAGGCCATGTCTGCAAACACCAGTACACCAGACATATCTGGCAGTCGCAGTTGTTACTGCAAACATTTGTCGGTATGCACCACTCATGCCTTGCACACACAGTGGATAGGAATACAGACATATATGTAAGGACAACACAGTATAATAAGCCAAAGGTAGACAGACATAGATGTGTGGAAGAGGGTGACCATGACAAGGAGCCATCCAGACCTGTCCCACCCAGCACAGAGCCAAAGGGCCCCAAACACATGAGGTGCGGATGTCACTCACTGCAGATACTAGCCACCAGTATCTGTCAGCATTACAGACTATGTGGTGCATGTGCCAGCTGTGCAGCATGACTGTACAAGGAAGTAGTCATCTAGCAGCTGTATACATGTACCTGTGAAATATGACCCTGTGTGTTTGCATGAGGTGTGTCAACCCCTAGATGAATGGGTTATGGCCCATGCACACACACTGCCCTCCCCATAGCTCTACTATGGCAAGCCTGCTGAGATCATCCAATGTGAAATACACCTTTGGGAGAGCTGTAGCCCAATAATCTCCATGGCACATCCCATAACTGTGTACTGCTGTAGTGTGATAAGCTAGCTAGGTAGGAGTTTGAATCCCTGACTTGGCAACTGTGTGTGTGACTGTTTGACTATGTAGAGAGCAATGCTTTTTAGGGTAGTCACACTCCCAACAATTCAAATGCTCAACCTTGGCAAGGCTGTTGATGTCATCCACCTAAAAATACACTTCTGGGAAGGTTGTAGTCCAGTAATCTCTATAGCTTGTCCTGTATCTGTGTACTGCTGTTGTGTGATAAAGTCGTTAGGTAGCTTTTCTAATCTTAGATATGGCAAGTGTGTGGGTGTGTGTGTGTGTGTGTGTGTGTGTGTGTGTGTGTGTGTGTGTGTGTTTGTGTCTGTGTAGAAAGCAATGCTTTTTAGGGTACTCACACTTCCTACAAATCATATACTCAACTTTGGCAAGGCTCCTGATGTCATCCACCTAGAAATACACCTCTGGGAAAATTGTAGTCCAGTAATCTCTATAGTGCATCCTGTAACTGCATACTGGTGCCATGTGATAAAGTAGTTAAGTTGCTGTTCTAATTCCAGACATGGCAAGTGTGTGTGTCTGTCTGTGTAAAGAGCAATGCTTTTTAGGGTACTCACACTGCCTACAAATCATACGCTCAACTTTGGCAAGGCTGCTGATGTCATCCACCTAGAAATATACCTCTGGGAAGGTTGCAGCCCAGTAATCTCTGTAGTGCATGCCATAACTGCGTACTACTGTAGTGTGATTTAGAACTGTGTTAGGATTCCATCCCCACTCATGGCAGTTGTGGATGTTTTGTGTGTGTTACAATGTCTGTGTAAGGAGCAATGCATTTTAGGCTAGTCACACGCAGTACATTTCAAATGGCCTACTTTGGCAATCCTGCTGATGTCATTCATTATGAAATACACCTTTGGGGAAGGGGCTTCCCAGTAATCCCTGTGGTGCATCCTATAACAGCTCTGTGCTGTAGTGAGATATAGACCTGTGTTAGGGGTTTTATTCCCACACATGTTGGTTGTGGATGTTTTGTGTGTGTATGTCACTGTCTGTGTAGGGAACAATGCATTTTAGGCTAGTCACACACAGTACATGTCAAATGACCTACTTTGGCAATCCTGCTGATGTCATCCATTGTGAATTACACATTTGGGGAAAAAGTTCTCCAGTAATCTCTGTGGCTATAACTGCGTAGTGCTGTAGTGTAATAAACTAGTTAGGTAGGGGATTTTCTCCCAGTGTGTGTGTGTGTGTGTTTGTGTGTGTGTGTGTGTGTGTGTGTGTGTGTGTGTGTGTGTGTGTGTGTGTGTGTGTGTGTGTGTGTGTGGGGCCAATGTGAAGCAGGTTTCGCATATTTCTTATATGGTGGCTCTACTATATATCACAATGTCCACCGTACAGGGATAACAGATGTGAATTAGCTGAGAGGCTGGGGTGAAAAGCCATACCCATACATGTGACATCAAGGCCAGGCAATCACAGTTAGCAACCCCAGTATTACCCAGAGCATACTCTCAACCTATGTCTCACACACACACATGCCTAGGCAACAGTCAATATGTGGGTAGTACACTGCATATTGGCCACTGATAGTAACTATGGAGTGATAGCAGTGGGCTACAGATGGCATAGCACCCTGTCCATCTGTCCAATATGCACGTACATGCAGACAGTGCACCTCCCACATTCTCCCCAATGGACACCTGCAACACCTGTGGTGCCATCACACGTGACCCAAAAAGGACATACCATGACTGACAACATGCCCTGTATGAACAGAGGCAACTGACACCAGGGAATACTGTTAGCATGCTATCAATGTAGGTGCAGGGTAAACCTGCTGCCCATTACCAGTACCCGCAACAGGTGGGCAAGACTGGCACATCTGATGATAATCTGTATTCACAACATGGGCCAAACACCCCAGGTACAGCTCCACATGTCACTGTACATGCATGTGGGAGGTGTGCACATCCCAGACACCATCCATATCATGGACTAAGGAACACATACATGGCAAGTGATGCACAGCATTGGCCACACATAATAGTCACCCAGGTGACTGGATGGGGGATACAATACCCACCTGTGTGGGCAAATGCAGAAACTACAGCCCTGAGTCACAATGCAGATCATTGTCATGTGGCCTGATGCCAAGGTATACCCATCGCCTAGCCTTGTATAGCCTGCTGGCACAGTCGACCACCACACACCTGTGCAGACATGCACCCATGCATGTCAGTACTGGCACCCTGTGTGTTTGTGTGTGTGTTGTATGGTGCGTATGTTCACATCCACACTCACTACAACCCCCATGGGCATACTGAAGCATGCTGTCTGATGTCAAACACCTCCTCATACCCTTTGCCCATACAACCTCCATATGACCCATGTGGGGCATGTGATACCTGCACAGTGAAGTGTTGTGGAAATCCCACTACTGATGAGTTGTACTCCTGGCCCTGCCAAGTGTATCAATGTGTGTGCATCCCTGTGAGAGTGTGGCTGTGTTGACGTTGGCACCTGTTCATATGGACAGGCACATGTACATCACCTACCGTATAGCTACCATATCCCTGTTGCAGATGTCACTCACCATCACATATATGTTCAGAGGGCTGCACAACAGGTAACCCATGTGGCCCATCCAATAACTGCATAGAGCTGTGAAAGCACTAAATAGTCATCAGGGGTTTGATACCCTGTGCTGGTAGGTGTGTGACACAAACATGCTTCAATTTTACTCTACCACCCCTCCCTGACATGTCTTTGCCTCTGTCTGCCTCTCCCACTACCTCTCTAGTGGATATGGAGACCTGCACCTACTTTGTTTAGGCAGCATCATGTGTATTATTTTAAGTGATGCTCATGATCAGCTGATGGCCTCTGCATGAATTGCAGCCCTCCCCTAGCTGATTGCATGTGGAACAGCTGTGGTAACATTTCCATAGCCAATTGCATGGAAATACACTCCAATATCTAGGGAAATCATGTTGGTGTTGGCCCTTTTCTTTCACAGTGATCAGGAATTAGATCTGTTGTTTGGCAAACAGCATCTCAGATGGATTGGGGATTTACTTCTAACAACATACACTGCGGAAACAGGGCAACACACAGGAGGGGGATGTGCCTGACCTGACTACAGACTGTAAGTGCTGCTATACTGCATTTGGAGTAATGTTGGTTTAACAGTGTGTGTGTGTGGATATGGCTGTCCTACATGTCTCAATACCTGCCATGTCAGTTCCATGTTTATGAGTAATCCCCATCTGCAGGGTCATCTGCAGACTGGGCAGTGTGTTGTGCCTTTGGTTTCATGTGTTACCCACGGAGCATCTATCTGTGGACTGCAGAAGGTAGTACGAGGATTGCAGTCTGTAGATGGTGAAAGCCGTGACAGTTACTGACTTCATATCCTATATAGGACATAGAATGCAACAAACCCCATTACAACAGTAAATGTATGAGGTTATCACAGCAACATGTCGATATTGGCCCTGTGTATGTGCTTCCAGCCACAACTCTGTCAACCTTTGTACATATGTCATGCATGAAGTGGTGCATATGTGCTGCACACCATAATTAGTGTCATCATATCTGATAACAAGCCAGTGATATATCAGACTGCTACACATGTTATGTACAGTAGGGGTTATATTTCATGACATAACCTGGACATTCTTTGGATGTTTGTACAGTACTGAGGTCTGTGTACTTATGGTGAATGTCAACAGTGTGTGTATTGTTAATATGTACTTTAGCCTGTGTACAGACTGTGGTAGATGTCATTGTTCTAGTTTCTGTCCTATCTGATGTTACATGCTGCTCCACTGTATGGTACCATATTGGCATACATGTTTGTAGGGCCATACACACACATGTCCCATACCAGAGACAGCCATCAGACCAAACTGTGTAACATCCCAGTATATGTAGGGTCAGTCTGTGAGTGGCACATATGAGGATGGTGTCGAACAGATAGCCCATATGCAGTAATATTATGCTAGCTTAGCATATGTGGATGTGGCTGTGTTCACATTGGTTGTGGTTATGCACTTCCACACAGGTGTATCGTACCCTGTGCTGTGACATGCCTGTAGTGCCTACTATATATGTAGGTACATGTGCATTCCCCATAGGAGATGTAGGCCAGTGTTGAGCCAGTCTGCCTGTAGCCTGCACAGTGCATTGTTACATGCCTAGCAGCTTAGTGTATTTACCCAGTGAGATGTCATGTGCAGTTACTTGCCAGATGTACTGCTGCCGGGCCTCCCTTAAAAGTCATGTAAGTCAGACAGTGCAGTGGGATGCTGTACAGATGTATGTCAATATCTAGTGGGTAGTATGTGGCCATGGCACCCCTGTACCAGTGGTTATTATGTATCAGACCAGACAGAGATGTGTGACTGCATAACCTATGGTGGCAAATGTATACCAGTCATTATGTGTTATACCCATCTACATGGCTGTCTACATCCATATTGTCAGGCATGGTACACATGTTTTGCCCTAAGGGGTTATGTGTATACCTCTAGATCGTACAGAGTGTGTCAGAATGTCCACATATATTGGCCAATATCTCTGTTGCAGTCCACAAGGGGCATTACATGCTAGCAGCGGTACTTTACTATGATGTCCTTAGGATGTCTGTCAGTAGCCAATGACACACATGTTATAAGCAGATGTGACCTTCCACACACACCATGTCTGTGAAGACAATCCCAAAGACAGCAGCAATAGTCTACTAATATACCTGCTATACATACCTGACATCCCCTTGCACTATGACTTTAGGGCTATATGGGCTGGGGTAGGGCTACACCCCATGTCCAGGACATATGGTGGATATATATGTACATATAATTATCCAGATAGCCATATATATAGATATATATATATATATATATATATATATATATATATATATATATATATATATATATATATATATATATATGATTACACATGTGTAGTACTTCCAATTACCACTGTCATGGCAACCACCTTCTATGAATCCCTACATCATGTGGGCATGGTCCTTACATTTCCTGTGTGATGGACATCCTTCCTGAGTGTGGGCATCAGTGTTACTTACAGCAGGTAGCAATATATCTTACAGGAGAACCGGCACACTCAGGGCAGCCACATATTTGTAAGAGGTTCAGGAACTACAGCAAAGTGTGAGTAGAGTTGTGTTATGCTTTGTATAGTACTGGTGATACAGGGTGTGTGTGTACATACTAATTTACCTTGGAATGCAGTCTGTCTGCATAGCTCACAACTGTGGGCCTATCCTCTTGCTGGCCAGAGGTATGCCTATCATGTTTTGTCTGTCCACCACACAGGTCCTGTGTCAGATATTATACTGGCAGTGTGTGTGTTGAGCGCTATCTGTACATGGCTACATCCATTTCTGTTTCTAACCTCAATTCCCTGACTAAGGGTATGTTGCAGACTATCCTATAACACCAGCAACTTGCTTAGTGCATGGCAACAGTTTTCAACATATGTGCCTGTGTTCCAGCCTCTGTCCTTCACCTACATACCAAGCTTTGCACATATGACATGATGTTGGGGGTGGTTCTGTAGTGGGCTGTGAGTATATCACACTGCCATTGCTGCCATCAGTCCACTCCTGTTGTATCCCCCACACATATGGTGGGGCTGGGGCCATATATGTGTGGGCGTCACCTACACAATGCATGTGTACCCTTATGCACTCCAGAGACCAGTGTATGTAACAGTGGTATATGGCCCTGTATTATTGAGCATGGGGGGGCACCATAAATAACCTAGGCTGTTAAAAAATATGAGGGCATCAGGGGTGAGCTGCCTTACGGTATCTGGAGGTACAATACCATATAATTCATCTATATTTACATTACTTACATAAATTGGGTTAATGCAAGCCTACTGCCTCCTGCCATACAGACTGTTCTGTTTGACAGTGTGCTCGTGATGGTGTCAATTATGCCTTATTATGTAACAGTTGCAACCCATTTGGTCACATAACATCTTTACCACCTAGTGATTTTGTACAGAGAGTAGATAGAGGCTGCTGAACTATACACCTGCATTACATACTGTTGATTGTTTGGTATCCTGTGGCTCAATCTGACTTTACTATTGTACAATCTGAAGGGCTTTGCATGGGCAGCAACAGTTGTGAACCTTTCCAGACTACTGTATTAGTGTAACTAACTGTTTCACAGTTGCATTACTGTTTATATGGATGTCACTGTCTGAAAAGCTATATGACATGGCATATAGAACTGTAATAGTACACAATTAAAGGTTTGCTATTTCTGCAAACCTGTGTGTGGTGTTTTTTCCTATGACCTCCCTGTGGGTATATGCTGCAGGCAACGATTGTCATTTGTATAGGTGGCCCATACAGTGTCAAGTTGTTCAGGTGTTAACTGTAGGCATAGTG
Organism: Protopterus annectens; assembly: GCF_019279795.1. NCBI lineage: Eukaryota > Metazoa > Chordata > Ceratodontiformes > Protopteridae > Protopterus > Protopterus annectens. The sequence goes on from NC_056732.1 coordinate 1,557,707,799, forward strand.
GCTGTTCCATATTGTGTGCACCTTCAACATATGTGTCTTATTACCAAATCCAAAAGCGAACAGCAAAAACCCCGAGGCAAAGGACAACGTGCAGACAATGTAATAACAAACAGTCTCCCAGAACATGCACGTAGTCCAACTGGCTATAAAACGTTGTAAAAAATCCACTTGTTGTACCAGAAGAATCAAACTGTATAGTATCCAAACAAGCGACCCGTTGTAGAATAAAAAAGTACTTTATTCAGGTAAAACAAAGTAAGCGCTTTCGCCGACTGGCTTCTTCAGACTTTGATAAAATCACAAATACTCAAACTCTTTAAAACAGCAACCCTAAACTCTGATTGGTTACTTAATTATCAAAATTGCGCCTAAAAATTTAAAGTAGAATGTACGAAAAAAAAACCGTACAAACTCATCATGACAAAACATCTCAAATTCAAACTGATACATCCTAAAACAATACATCTTTAAATCTCCCTAACGCAAAACTGAATAAAAAATGTAGTCTTGAACTAATTGCAAGACAGGCTTCAAGAAATATATTCATGATGCGGACAAGTGCATACACTAAAACAAAACAAACTGAAATCGCGTTTGAAACTCAATACTATGGTGATAGTTCCAAAGAACAGTTATAAAGATCATATACAGTTCTTGCCTTCCAATGGTAGTCGCAGACAGACATATACATAGGTAAATGCTACTCATTAAAGAGCACTTCAAGAGATGCATTCATAACGTGATCAAAAACATGGCCTAAAGCAATACAAACTGCAGTCGCGTTTAAAACTTAATACTATAGTGACAGTTCCACAAAACATTTATAATAATCATATACAATTTTTGCCCTCTGATGTTAATCACAACAGACATATGCATAGAAAAGTGAAACGTATTAGAATAGTTCAACATATTGTCGAAAAGTATTCCCTTAAATGCACATAGGCAAAAAATATATATACTCTGTGTTATCTATTAATTACGACGGTTGCTCAAAAAGAAACAGTCGCCGCTAAAAGCATAACTACTTAAAATCTGGACATATACAGAGCTATAACCTTATTTCCATCACATCCCTTGAACCAATGTTGTTCAAATCGCAGTGGTAGTCCATCGCTCCACTGCCCGACACGACTCCTAAATTTACCTGACGTGCCGAAAAATATGACCGCACTCATAGTAAAAACAAGTCAGTTAAATCAATGTAGGTTGCACCTACTGCGCAGCCGTAACCTCTAGGTAAGGAATTTCATACAACCAAGGTAAGGGTGTATCAAAAAAGTATATTCACTGGAGTGACCATATACTAACTCACATATCTTATTGTAGTTGAGGTCATTCTGTATAAAAACGACATCAATCGTGAGTCATATAAAACCTCGCTACAAAATATAAAATATGATGTAGAATATCGGTGTATGGGAAGAACAACACTTACAATTCTCAAACAATAACAGAACCTGTCTAAAAGTATGGGAATGTAACAAAATCAGCCCGCTCTACCCAATCCACCCTCTACCATTGGCCTAACAATTGCAACTACCTACATCCACGATCTCTGCAAAATGTTGCATGGAGGAAAACATATACATGATGGAAATATTACATTCCCATAGGATCCCCTCATGACCTGATATGTCATATGGATAAGAAATACATGTGACTCCAACAAACAAGGACACTTATACCTCATAATGCATATATACTCATCTCAATATTCTAAAATTTAACTCTATATATATATAGAACAGAGAAACATAATAGCCTCATATCCATTAAGGCCCTAAGAATGATACCCTAATAAGTGGATGCCACAAGTAATATTTTTATTTTTATTTTTATTTTTATTTCTTAATTTTTTTTTTCGGTCATTTAACTTTGTGCCTCCTCCTATTCTTTAAAAAGGGTTTAATTTGGACTTTATCGTTCAGGCCAGGTGACATATCTGACCTGAACCTAATAATCCACCGAGTCTCACACTCAAGGGTCCTATTTATAATGTCCCCTCCTCTAATACCTAATGTTAAAGCTTGTATGACATAAAAACAGATATGTCACCTGGCCTGAACGATAAAGTCCAAATTAAACCCTTTTTAAAGAATAGGAGGAGGCACAAAGTTAAATGACCGAAAAAAAAAAATTAAGAAATAAAAATAAAAATAAAAATAAAAATATTACTTGTGGCATCCACTTATTAGGGTATCATTCTTAGGACGCAATGGATATGAGGCTATTATGTTTCTCTGTTCTATATATATATAGAGTTAAATTTTAGAATATTGAGATGAGTATATATGCATTATGAGGTATAAGTGTCCTTGTTTGTTGGAGTCACATGTATTTCCTATCCATATGACATATCAGGTCATGAGGGGATCCTATGGGAATGTAATATTTCCATCATGTATATGTTTTCCTCCATGCAACATTTTGCAGAGATCGTGGATGTAGGTAGTTGCAATTGTTAGGCCAATGGTAGAGGGTGGATTGGGTAGAGCGGGCTGATTTTGTTACATTCCCATACTTTTAGACAGGTTCTGTTATTGTTTGAGAATTGTAAGTGTTGTTCTTCCCATACACCGATATTCTACATCATATTTTATATTTTGTAGCGAGGTTTTATATGACTCACGATTGATGTCGCTTTTATACAGAATGACCTCAACTACAATAAGATATGTGAGTTAGTATATGGTCACTCCAGTGAATATACTTTTTTGATACACCCTTACCTTGGTTGTATGAAATTCCTTACCTAGAGGTTACGGCCGCGTAGGTGCAACCTACATTGATTTAACTGACTTGTTTTACTATGAGTGCGGTCATATTTTTCGCACGCCAGGTAAATTTAGGAGTCGGTCGGGCAGTGGAGCCGATGGACTACCACCGCGATTTGAACAACATTGGTTCAAGGGATGTGATGGAAATAAGGTTATAGCTCTGTATATGTCCAGATTTTAAGTAGTTATGTTTAGCGGCGACTGTTTCTTTTTGAGCAACCGTCGTAATTAATAGATAACACAGAGTATATATATTTTTTGCCTATGTGCATTTAAGGGAATACTTTTCGACAATATGTTGAACTATTCTATCGCTTTCACTTTTCTATGCATATGTCTGTTGTGATTAACATCAGAGGGCAAAAATTGTATATGATTATTATAAATGTTTTGTGGAACTGTCACTATAGTATTAAGTTTTAAACGCGACTGCAGTTTGTATTGCTTTAGGCCATGTTTTTGATCACGTTATGAATGCATCTCTTGAAGTGCTCTTTAATGAGTATCATTTACCTATGTATATGTCTGCGACTACCATTGGAAGGCAAGAACTGTATATGATCTTTATAACTGTTCTTTGGAACTATCACCATAGTATTGAGTTTCAAACGCGATTTCAGTTTGTTTTGTTTTAGTGTATGCACTTGTCCGCATCATGAATATATTTCTTGAAGCCTGTCTTGCAATTAGTTCTACATTTTTATTTTTATTCAGTTTTGCGTTAGGGAGATTTAAAGATGTATTGTTTTAGGATGTATCAGTTTGAATTTGAGATGTTTTGTCATGATGAGTTTGTACGGTTTTTTTTCGTACATTCTACTTTAAATTTTTAGGCGCAATTTTGATAATTAAGTAACCAATCAGAGTTTAGGGTTGCTGTTTTAAAGAGTTTGAGTATTTGTGATTTTATCAAAGTCTGAAGAAGCCAGTCGGCGAAAGCGCTTACTTTGTTTTACCTGAATAAAGTACTTTTTTATTCTACAACGGGTCGCTTGTTTGGATACTATACAGTTTGATTCTTCTGGTACAACAAGTGGATTTTTTACAACGTTTTATAGCCAGTTGGACTACGTGCATGTTCTGGGAGACTGTTTGTTATATGTGTCTTATTGTACATATATCTGCGTGTGTATGTGTAGTCACATGTATATATATATATATATATATATATATATATATATATATATATATATATATATATATATATATATGGATCTACTACTATTCACAAAAGCACATTTGACTGAAATACATTTGACCGTGCACTTTTCACTGAAAGCACATTTCACTGAAAACACAATTCACCGAAATACATTTCACCGAAAGTTGTAGATGGCCTTTTCCCCACTATAGTGATACCCTGGAGTTAGTATATATAGGAAGGGGGGGGGCACTGCCCCCCACATGGGGGGTGTGGGGGCATAGCCCCCCATATTTTAAATATTTTGAACTATATACATGGATACATATAATTGCAATATATTACTGTTCTCTGACAATAATATATACATAAAATATGTGGGGGGCTACGCCCCCCCACACCCCCCATGTGGAGGGTGGTGCCCCCCACACCCCCCCTTACTATATATACTAACTCCAGGGTCGCACTACAGGAGGGTAAAGGCCATCTACAAATTTTATATATGTGTGTGTGTGTGTGTGTGTGTGTGTGTGTGTGTGTGTGTGTGTGTGTGTATATCTGTATCTGCATATCTGTGTCTGTGTGTCTGTATCTGTATCCTGGGGATGTTGATGGCTTCCACATTTTACATTTCCAATGGGAGGCAGACTGTACTGCATGATATGTTACCAATACCAGCCTGACATCATATAGGTGGGATGTAGTACTGTTAACATCTTGTGCCCAGGTCATGTCAGGTCCTTGTTATGGGATCTGCAACACTTGGTAGTGTATTGCAGGGTGGACAAGTTTGGCTGTGGGGTGATACTTATTCGTACAAGATGTTTAGTGTGTGGTGCCTCTCAACCCCATTAACTGTGCATGTGGACATATGTGTTTTTGTTACTCTGACATTGCTATCTACAGATGCATGGCCATATATACCTATATAGATATATATATATCTGCTTACATATCTATACCTATGTCCGTATTTACCTACATAGATATATATCTGCGTATACATATGTAACTTGCTGTGTATATGTAGACATATAGGTGTAGACACATATATGTGTCGATGTAGGCATTTGCATGTATATATGTTCATATATATATTACTATATATGTATATAGTTTTATATATATATATATATATATATATATATATATATATAGATATGTTGTATCTGATTAGATATTAATATATTCACACACACATACATCTAGATGTTGGTATACATTCTCTGTACTGTTGCATGACTGGACTGGATGATATGTTTCTGAAAACATCAGATTTATTTGTATCTGGCATGGCTTAGTGGTAAATCCCTTTGTCTATGGTATGCAGGGTCCTGGATTCAAGACTTGCAGGAGCTGTTCATTTTGGTGCTGGGCAGAACATGGCCTGTTGGATACAGAGTGATTAAGGCACTTTTGAGCAGTTGTAAGTGGGTTTGCACAGGGTTAAGCACTGCCTACACAGGTTAAGCAATATAGAAGCTAAATGAGTGTAAAACACTGTAACCGGAAATTAACAGTGCTTAGCTCCACGCAAACCCATGCAAACCCACTTACAACTGCTTTAAAGTGCCTTAATCACTCTGTATCCACCGGCCCGTGTTCTGCCCAGCAACAAAATAAACAGCCTCTACTAGGCTCGAACCCAGTGCCCACACACCATAGACAACATGATTTAACACTAAGCCATGACAGATATACATAAGTCAGATGTTTTCAGAAACATATCATCCAGCACAATCATTCAACAGTACAGAAAATGTAACATCTAGATGTATGTGTGTGTGTGTGTGTGTGTGTGTGTGTGTGTGTGTGTGTGTGTGTGTATATATATATATATATATATATATATATATATATATATATATATATAAAACTAAAACTAAATAGACATATACATCTCTCTCTCCATGCATACATCTATACATATATGTCTACATATATATGTTAATATATATATGTTAATGTTTTATATATATATATATATATATTTATATACAGCAATATATATATATATAAATATATATATATATATATATATATATATATATATATATATATATATATATATATATATAAGTATATGGGTCTACTTTATTTGGTTGAATTTCATTTGGTCAAAAATGAAATATAGCCCCTGCCCCACTGCAGTTTGACCCTGAAGTGAGAATATTAAATAAGGGGGGATGTGGGGGCATAGCCCCTACATAATTGTAGTGTATTCACTGTTATATGAAGATGTATCCATTAAAAATACATTTATATATATATATATATATATATATATATATATATATATATATATATATATATATATATATATATATATATATATATATATATATATATATATATATGTTCAGTTAAAAACTATTTGCAAAATGTGGGTGGCTATGCCCCCAACAAACCCCCTTACTTAATATTCTCACTCCAGTGTCGCACTGCAGTGGGGCAGGGTCTATATTTCATTTTCGACTAAATGAAATTCGACCAAATGAGCTTTCAGTCAAATGAGCTTTCAGTGAATTGGGCTGCCTGAAATCATTTTTGACCAAATGAAATTCGACCAAATTAAGTAGATTCATATATATATATATATATATATATATATATATATATATATATATATATAGATATATATATAGATATATATATATATATATATATATATATATATATATATATATATATATATATATATATATATATATAAAGTAGAGAATATAGCAAAGACTTATATGAACACAGGCACCCTTAATGGGGGTCAGGGGGCTCAAGCAACATATGGCTTACACATTTTGATATCCCCCCACTCAGCAAAACAGGTCTGCTCTGCAATACAATACCAACTGTTGCAAATGCCATAACCAGGACCTGACACTACATGGCCACAGGATGTTAACAGTAAGCCATCCCACCTGTATTATGTCAGGGGCTCCAATATACTAGACCTGGTCATTACCAACATGGGAGATAGATGCTCCACACTAGTGGTCACCCCCTCATTGGTCAGGTCTGACCATAACCTATTCACCGTCAACAGCCACATCCCGCCCCCAGACCTCAGGAAGGACACCCTCATAAAAATCCTCTACAAAGCCAACTTCATGCTACTCAAGTTAGACATGAGAAACTGTGATACACCCGTGGAGATGGGAGATGATAGACTAACTGCTGAATCTTTTAGTGAGGCACTGTGTGAGCACATCCACTCGTGCATGTATTCTGCCATCACAAATAGAACCGAGATGCCCCCCTCCAAACAAAGACAGCCAATATGGTGGACCCCTGCCATAAACAAACTGTACAACAGAAGGAAGAGACTGTTGAAGACAGAGGGATAATTCCAGGATGCAAACAATTCCCTTACCAGCCTCAGTAAGAAGCTGAGATCCCTCATAGAATCTGCCAAAGCTTGTTACATATATGAAATAGCCACAGATTCCAAAGGCAACAACAAGCAATTCTGTAGTTATATCCAGAATCTAACTGGCAATACTCAGAACTGATCCGAGCTACAACAGAATGGCATTAAATATACTGATCCCAAGGATTTTGCCAATATCCTGGCAGATCAATGTACTGCCACATTCACCCCCCTCTCACACCCTAAAGGGCCCATCTCAATACCAAAGTATTGCAAAATACAAGTAATCATGGCCACACAGGTAGAAACTGCACTCTCCACAGCTAAGAATACAGCATCCATGCGAACAGTTGACATTCCAGGCTGTGTACTACATGAACTACAAACTGAACTTGCACCTCACCTATGTGTCACATGTAATCATAACCTCACCTCAGGCTTCGTGCCCACTGAGTGGCACACATCTACAGTTATCCCACTCTACAAGGAGGGATCCACCTTGGATCCAGGGAACTACTGTCCCATCAGTCTGTCGAGCCTGATCTGCAAGGGCATGGAATGCATTATAATGGAACATATAAACGAAGACATTGGCAAGCCTCAAACACTGGACCCCACCCAGTTTGGCCTTGTGAAGGGCCAATCATGTCTCCTGAACCTGATTGACTTAATTGAATCAGTCTCCAGAGCTGTGGAAGGGGGTAAGGCGGTCCACACAGCCTATCTGGACCTCGCCAAGGCCTTTGGCACCATCTCCCACTCTGGAAACATAGATAAATGTACTAAGCTGGCCATACATTTACACATCACACGATGGGGTGCCATCTGACTTACTGACAGAACACACTGTAAAAGTAGCTGACTCCAATACAAGCTACAAAGAAGTGACAAGTGGAGTACCTCAGGGTTCAGTCCTGGGACCGCTCATGTTTGGTATCTACTTCTCTGAAGTACATGCAAACACTATGGGACCCTGCCTAACAAAGGTCACAGATGGCTGCAAACTGGGAGCCACTGTTGAAACTCTAAATGATGTGGGTATTCTACTAAAGGGCATTACAGACACAGATGCTTGGTGCCTGAGCCATGGGCTCAAGCTTAATGGCCAGAAATGTGTGGTTAACCCCTTTGGGAAATACCATGTACCCATGAATTACCACATAGGTGGCAGTACACTAAACACCAAAGGTGTGGTGACAGACTTAGGGACACAGGCAGACAGTGGTGTCACATTCAATAATCACATTGCCACAACGGTGATCCTTCTATGTGGTACACCTCATCACTAATGGCTTTTCCTCCAGGAAATCAGAGGTAGTTGTCCCACTGTACTCATCACTCATTACCCACACTATAGATGACAACGCCTCACATGACATCTGCAAAAGCTGCAAAGGCTGCAGTAATACATCACTAAAAGTATCACAGGCCTAAAGCACATGCCCTATGCTGACCGTCTCAAAAACCTCCAGCTATACTCTGTGGCATATGGTATACTCAGAGACAATCTCTGCTTAACAGACAAGGCCATGTCAAACACTGGGTATTGACATCTGTAATAAGTGTATGTAATGCCATGTACAATACATGCGACTATGTGCTGTCATTACAGTAGCAAGGGGTGTGAGTGTCATGTCTGGGACACACAAGTATATGAGACCTGCATAGCACTGTTATCCATATGAATGTGCTACATGCAGGGGTAGTAACCCAGGGTACATGCTGCCACACTAGCATTTAGTGTAACTACAGTACTAACTAACTACTAACAGTAGTGGTACTACTTTTGACAGTGTTGTCCCAGGCAAGGGTAGAGTGCTAAATGTACTACTGACAACAAGCACACCTGCAGGCATAGCTGGACTCTGAGGCCTCAGTGTCATGTTCCTGATGTGTGGGGTGTGTCACCGTATATATCCACTACTGGATAATGATCAGACATGTGGAATGCCACTGTAGAGTACTGTCTGTAAAGAACATGTTAGTGAGGGTGTACAACATTTAGTACTGGCATACATATTGTTGTCAAACATCCATCTGTCGATACATTCATCCTACTGCACAGCTACTTGCCAAGCTGATGTCTGTGAATCCCTCTACAGATGTGTACATGGCAGGTATCCAGCTGGGATATGTACAGGCAACCTATGCTTGATTGACACTGACATATCTGCCCAGTTGTGTACTAACTGGCACATATAGGAGACAACAACCTGTACAGACCACCTGCCATGGGTACCTACACTACACTACCACAGTCAACAGAACATGCTTGAGTACAGGTCTCCAACACAGGCACTAGGCATGTGTTGTAATACATGTTGCATACATTTCAACTGGATCACCTCAGTGGCCATGTGCAGAAGGCACCCTGAGGATTGGCTGATGCATGTCACTCTCACCCTGACGGTCACCAAAGAGGTGTCTGTCTATAGATTGCCTGCTGCTACATGGCAGGTAGCATGATATCAATGTACACACAACCCCTACACAACCCATCTCCTCAATGACAATAATCATGGACACAGCTATGACCACCTACAGCAATGTACAATGGTACTGACACATGTGTACATGTACATTACTGAAGATAGCAGTGTCTGTGTGTTAGTACATCTGTAGGTCGGAACTCCGTGACAGCCTTCACAACCACCTCAACACCCATTGCCATAGTCAGATGTTGCTGTTGGTGTATTGGACATGACATGTACCCTGTTACACTCCTCACCCTAATGGCTACATGAGCCATGCATTACCAGCCCAACAGTATTGGTCAATGGGTCAATAGGCATGCAAAACCCATTGAGGTCTGGCAAGTGTGTGTATGTGTGCATGTCTGCATATCTGTAGGGTACACCATTCTGAGGCCACATACTCCTATTACACTACACATTGCCACACAGTAGTACAGATAGTGTTGTCACCCCCCCATAGGTGAGGCATGGCAATGCAACACACTGCTATGCCTGTGGCTTGTGCATTAGATGCATATGCCTGTAGTGCCACTGTTGTGATATACAATGGGTTGTATTACAGTCATGGGCAGTGTGTGATAGTTGATATGTCAATGTCATCATGGGTTCCAGTGCATACAATAACCACTGGGGGTGTGGGTGCTGTGTACACTGCCAATACACCATGGTACACCCGATATATGTCCCATGTACCACTTTATGGTGACCAGTCGCCCTGCTAGACAGGGGTTCAGGGAAGTAAATGGTGTGGGAAGAAATAGCCAGGGAAATGTTATGGCTAGGCTTGTATAGGCCCTAGGGTCAATAGCCTAGTACCAAGCTATGAACTTATGAACCTATGAACCAGTTTCACTATCAACCATACAGTTAAATTAAACCACAATACATCCCCGTTACACATGTGCTGTGTGGAGCACCTACCTGTGACACATTGGACACATGGACTAGTTAGTTAGCACTAATAGGCCCAGGTCTCTCAGATGTGTGTCTACCTGTTATGTGTCTGTCAATGTATGTATGATGGTATGTCACACTATGGATTATCTATATATGACCATTACATCCACCATTATCATACTCTACATGTCTGTGGATGTTCTGCATGTAACATGTAACCTGGTACACAACTCACCCTAAATGCTATGTGGTGTGTGCAATGAAAGCCACAAAGTTCAGTAGCACTACATACCTAGGTAGGGGTCTAATCACAGTGTTGTCATGTAAGAGTGTGTGTGTATGTGGATGGGTCTACATATGATAGCAAATTATACATGTCCCAGTGTGTCACCTGTCTATGTGGCAAAGGCAATAACTGTTAATCATGTGACATGTGTGCAGCTGTACTCTGGATAAGTCACAGCCATGGTGTCACCACAGTGCCATAACCCTTGTGGAATATGACTGCAGACCATCCTCCTGCTAACACATGTACACCTGCAACACAAATGGATAACATTATGGAGATCACAATCACCCAGTGTTACTAACAGCTGACATGCATCACAGCTGGATGGCTACACTACCTGACATGTATGCATTACACATTACTCCTGACATGTTACACTGCAGTACATTGCTGCATTGTATTACAGTCACTGTGTGCATCAGAACCATATTAGCCTGTCCCTGCATCGATGTTATGGATGACAGGGATGTGGCACAGGTATCATCATATGCACAGGGTGTGTTGCTGGTTTGCCAGAGGCCAAGGGTGGTCCATGCATTTGACACCATGTGTGTGGGTGAGGGATTTAATTATTTGGACGGAGCATGGTGATGTGGTGCATGTCGGTATGCGGTTGCCCTACATGTGTTTGTATAGTGTGTGGGTATGCATGCACAATTCTGCCATGTGGCTGCCCATACAGGTGTTTTTGGACAGCTGAAGACCATACCTGGTAGGGTGTGCCACCGCCTCCAGCCACAGACACACTGACTGTGCCTGCCAGGGGTTCCAAGGGCATGTGCAGGTACAGGCCTTGAGGTGCTACTCTCTCCTGATGATGACAGAGGTCTGCTGGAACCATGTTCTGCCTGGGACTGGCCAGGGCCATGTGCATGAGGCCTGCTTTGGTATGGTGTGGACGGCACCCACAGTGATGTGCTGGGGCTACTACTTCCAGTACAGGAATGGCTTGGCATCCTAGCACGTCCATGTTGACTGCCAGATGTTGTTGTTTCTGGCCTATGTCCATGCAGCCATCACACCACTCCCACCAGGTGTTCAAGCACAGACATACCACGGTCGAAGAGGCCCACCACCTCACTCCACCACCTATCCATGATCTTGTTCTATTCACAGAGAGCAGAAGCAAGTTCACGGGTGTTGTCACTTACAGATGAGTAGGCAGGCCTCTGCAGCCTCAGGCCCTGTCTGTTATACATTTCTGTACGTGCCTGTGCCTCCATGACAACCTGAAACATGCACCTGGTGGTACCAGTTGTGGCGCCACTGCCAGGGGCAGGATGACCAGCAGCCCTATCACGAGCACGCTGGCACATCGGCCTATGTTGTGCCCTGCTGCACATCTGGTTATGCCTGCTGTGGACAGACACAGCTGGCTTGGTCACCACACTACCCTGTGCACTGCCACTAACCACCAAGTGTCCCTCAGCTATGGCCACTGGTGATGGAGTATGTATAGGCACTGAAACTGTGTGCTGGGGTGGGGTGGCTAAGAGGGGGATGTCAAATGTTGGCACTGTGTTGACCCCTCACAAACCAACCTGTGCCTCAATCATGGTCTCATCATCATCAGTGTCTGTGTGCACACCATTAGGTTGCCTGCAGGAGGGACCCTGACCCACCTCGCCACCTGTGGGGGATAAAATGAAATGCACTTTAAGACCTGTCCAGCATTACATAACAATACATATGCGCGCATGCGCACGCGCACACACACACACACACACACACACACACACACACACACACACACACACACACACACACACACACACACACAAACACTCCGCCAGACAGTCCCACGTGTATTCCCTTAAGTTGCCGATCATGCATCACGCCTGGTGACATACACTCATTAATGCCACTCATTAACATCTCATTCCTCTAAATACCTATGAAAGTGACCACAACACAAGACCTGTTACTCCATTAACTCCATGACCTGAGTGTAGTACTGTTTACATGGCCTCACTGCTGTCATTCAGTGTTCGCCCTGTGTATGTTGGGACTTTGTGAGCTTGGTCCCTATATGTGAGAGGCTGATACGTTCCCTCTATAATATCACACACTGTAGTGTCATGTGTAAGGATTGCTCAGTACATGCCTATCATGCTGCTCAATCAACCTATCATATGACAATGTGATATATGTATACACTCCCTGATGTTGTCTAGTAATTTCCCAATGCATCTGTAGTGCTGCCTACATGAGTTGTCATTCACCTCCCTGCTGTATGCAATAATGAGGGTATACCAGGTATCTACATTCCCTCCCAATGCATGTTCCATGCTACAGACCTTATTAGACCATCAGCTGTCCTGTGATTACATATCAGACAAGTATTCCTGTTGTGTCTTGTGTCAGTCCATGTCCATGTACTGCACCATCACAAAGGGAAATACTGCCATATCATAAACTCCACAGTCACACATGTGCATACATGGACACCCACACAACCACACACACATGCACACACACATCCTACATACAGCCTCCTCCCTCCTCTACACCACTTTGAACCTACAGAGGACATGAACACCCACCCACACAGTCACACACACACACCCACACACACACACACACACACACACACACACACACACACACACACACACACACGTGAAGTTGCACAATAATAGTACACACAGTCCTCCTATTACCCATCTGTCAACATGCATAACATATGGTACACAACAGCATGCAGTGCAGCTTTAGTCAATCCATGCTAGCAACAGTATACATGTGTGTGAGGCATGGCCTGTGTTAGTAGGTGATACCCCTTCCCCTGGGGAACACTGCACCCATGTACACAGTTTTTCTGTGCACCTGTTATGCACCCTGCCATGTACTGTGTACCACAAATCACAGGTGTACATCCCATTGCTGAATGTGTAGTACTGTGTCAGTTATGTCAGCTGTAATGCTCACAGACCCTATGTTTTCCAGCAAAACATACCTGGGATGATGTGTGGTCAGATGTCAGTTGTGAATGCTTGCTGTGTGGTTTACAGCTCTCAACATTAGCAGACCATGTATGAACAATCAAATAGTATTACACTGGCAACTGCCAGATCATACCATGGCTATGGGGAGTCTACACACTCTTATTGATGTAATGCACCATTCCTTGATCTGCCATGGGACAACATTGCTACATATATTAACAGTACATGAGCCTGATATGTGCCATATGTCCTATACATCCACATGCAGTGTCTACTAAAGGTGTTAGGTGTGCGGATGCTAACCACATTGCTAACAGTTGTGTGTGTGCCTATGTGTGCATACGATTATCATGAAGTTTTGTTCCACCCATTGTTATGTGTACTACAGCAGTCACTATTCCTGCCAGGGGTATACTAGCATGGCCCATCTGCATTTGCTTGTGTATGGTCAGTCTGCCCTACACATGTTCCCCAACTCTGTATGATTGCAAGGTCTACTCATAGGCACACCCCTTGGTGTTCACACACTGCCACCACTATTTTGTGTAGAGTTATGTCTGCCACAGTTACTGACCCAGTCTGTGTGCAGATACAGCCATTCTTACCATCTTTATGGCTCCATGCTACAGTGCACAGATGTGTCATGCTGACATCCCCTCCCCACCTTCAGGCTTTTTGCAGATGCTTGACAAGTATGGGCTACACATGTGTGTCAGTTTGCAGTATCCCATACACTGAACAGTACGTTACAGCCATGTCCCATATGCAACAACTGGATTGTCCTCAGAGATTCTTCACAAAAGGAATACATGGTGTGGAAAATGCCTTGTCCTTATATTCAGTCTCCTACAGGCTGCCGAGAAGTGACCTATGCCTGGTCTATAAAGCATCCTTTGATCCAGTCCTAATTGATTGGTTTCACATCCATAAAACAAATAGCATCAGGAAAACATGATCCAGGAGCCTAAACCTTGCCTGCAACATAAATAAAACATGCTGCAGGGACAGCTATGTGTGTTAGAGATGCCCCTTCTGTGGAACAGGTGTCCTGATGATGTGAAGTAGAGTTCATCCCCACACTTATTCATGTGAGACCTGGATCAGAGGATGGGAAACTGTACTTATCTGACTGTCTTTTAAGATTATTTGGAAAACTGTAAATACACCCCTGGTCAGGCACCTGGGTCTCTGTTAGAGAGAGGAAGCTTGTAAATGCTTGGCCACAAAAGCCCAAGTATATATATATATATATATATATATATATATATATATATATATATATATATATATACCCCCACAAACTCTTTCGGAACCAATACCTATCAAATTTTAGTGGTATGCACTGCTAGGCTTAAGAAGGCCTCTTGGGTCACTAGCCTAGTATTCTACTAGCAGTGATCTATGACTCTCATTTAATTTCCTAAACAGATAGCTCACTGACATCATTAGCTGCCAAACTCTTAGGTTTAATACAAGAGAAAGAAGTAAAAAATGGGCATCCTTTACTATGCCATACTCATTTTAACAGATTATGCTAAGGTAGTCAATGCCAGGGCATAGCTTATTTCTTTACTTTTGCATGTCAGTTATCTCATTAGAAATGTTGTATCATCCCTTTATAGCAAACTGGAACTAATTTGAAACGTGGCTGAAAAGTGTCATTAGACCAGCCCATCTACCCAGTTAACAAATAGCAAATTAAAAAACAAAACAAAAAAAACAAATAATCTTGAAATAAACTGCACACTTTGCAGCTATCCCCTACATCTGCACCACTTTATTGATGTCCTAGGCCTAACATGGTCTGATCCCAAACCTCACTTCACTGTTTTTCACCTCTCTTTCTTACTCTTGCCTTCCTGCCCCCTCCCCCAGGTGACCTTCTCTGTACATTTTCATCAGTTATCGTATCACCATTTGGAACCTCTAGTCCTCTAAAGCTAAACTTCTTGCAGCTCCTGAATACATTAACTGTAATGAATCTGGTTTCCTGTTTATTGTCTTCAGATTATGAACAGACTTTCACACACCTTATGGCATGTCAACTTGTCTTTTCTAGTCTATGAAATCCTAAGATGCCTGTCAGTGTTATTGTGACTGCCATGTCTATATTACTTCATAGTGACAAACAGACTCCCATCACTTCCTGTGCCCTTCACCTAGCTATCATCCCAAACAGTCTCCTCACTGTCTGTGTCTCACCACTAGTACTAAATTCCTCTTTCTACTAATTTATCCCGATCGTGAATTTTTTTCCATACTTTTCAATAATCATACCCTATCCCTTTGCTGCTATCTCTTCATTTTTCACCAGTTTCACATCTCTAGTTAGATTGGTGAAGTGTAATAGGCATACTTTACCAATTAAGAAAGCCTTGAAGTTTGTTGAGTTCCATCAGTACACTATCTATATGACCTTATTAGCTATGTGAATACAATTAAGCATCTTTTGAAATGGGCTCAGCAGTTAGCCCTTACAATGGGGATTTGTACATGTATCAAAGCATCCTTTGAAAATGATGAATTAGTCTGTGACTCCACTGATAGCACATGATGTAAATATAATTAATAACTTGCACTATTAAGTTCTGTATGTGCTCAGACATTCCTGTAACCCATGCAAACATTTATTGCAAGAGTCACTGTCATTTTTGTATGCAGTCATTATACACGATGAATAATTTGTTCTTGTAATTTATGCTGTTGTTTAACTTGTACTGGAGATTTTCTCCTCATGCTTTGCTATATAATACCACCAGATCAAAAGAACAAAAGAAAATAACTATAAATATACATACATGCGTGTGTGTGTGTGTGTGTGTGTGTGTGTGTGTGTGTGTGTGTGTGTGTGTGTGTGTGTGTGTGTATATATATATATATATATATATATATATATATATATATATATATATATATATATATGGATTCACTTCAGAAGCTCGAATTTACAAAACCTCGAACTGCAAATAACCAAAAGATCGAGTTTCGTAAACTCGAACTTCTGAAGCGAAACCAAAAAAAAAAAAAAGGCAAACTTCGCTTTTACCCCCCCACACGCCCCCTACTTAAATATACCAACTCCAAGATTGCGCTACAGTGGGGAGATGAGAAATCTCCCATCTTGCGCTGTATGCGAAAGTGCAAAACGGGAGATTTCTCATTTCTTATCAACACCGCAAAACAAATAAAACATTACGTACACACAGAGCGTACAACAATAATTGCCTCTGTCTGCACGTAACATATTAAGGTAATTAAACTCTTATTTTTGAACACTACACATATTTGATTTACTGAAATCTTGATCATATGGTCTTGACCATATGAAATTCGAGATTTCAGTCATTCGATTATGTGAAGTGTTTCCATAAATAAATATATATATATATATATATATATATATATATATATCTATATATATATATATATATATATATATATATATATATATATTGAAATGTCGAATTTCAGTATCTCGAGACTATAAAGCCGAATGTTGAAAATAGCGAAAGTTCATAATCACAAATTTGAATATCTCAAATTTGTGGTTATGGACTTACGCTATGTTGTTTCCAGGTTTGTGTGTTGATGGTGCACGGTGCCATGTGTGGATCTAGGTGTTATGTCAGGTAAGTGAGTGTTTTGTAAGGGTTTTGAGTGGGAGTTAAAGTGTGCTGATATGTTTGATGTGTGTGTGAGGGACTGGAGAATGTGCGTGTGTGAGTTTGCTGTTGTTTCTTGTTTGCGCAATCTCGGAGTTAGTATATATAAGTGGGGAGGGTGTTTATGAGTTGTGTATGTGTGTAGTTTTGTTTGTTTATTTTGTGATGTGGGTGTTTTGGTGTATGTGTGTTGTGGGGTGTGCGGTTTGTTTGGGTTTTTGAATGTCGGGTTTTGTAGTCTCAGTGTTTTGTGGATTCGCTGTCATGGTCTCGAGATACTGAAATTCGATGTTTCATTATTTCGAGATTATGAAGTGAAGCCATATATATATATATATATATATATATATATATATATATATATATATATATATATATATATATATATATATATAAATATATAGATAGATATGTGAGTGTGTGTGTGTGTGTGTGTGTGTGTGTGTGTGTGTGTGTGTGTGTGTGTGTGCGTGTGTGTAAGTATACAGGCACACGCACATAAACAAATAATTCCTTAATTCTGGGAAAGAATTTTGAAGCAAACAGGTTTTTGCAGACTTCCTAAAGCTTAACAAGTTGAAATTTGTAACTATTTAAGGAAAATTAAACTGGACTATTGTAATTATATGAGTATGCTACATAATGACTTCCAGGATATCTCCTGCGCAACTTGTTTGTGTTTCTGCATTCCTGCCATGGGCTAGCGGTTCATCTTTTCCATAAAATGTACCTGTAATAAGAATTCCATTACTGCTTCATTAAAGAAGGAGAGCTTGACTACATTCACTCATGTTTCCATTTATTCTGGGTAGTCCCCTGGCACATAAGCTAAGAGTCATAAGCTGAACCTCAGTTGGTGGCTGTGCAGATCAATTCCTTGCCTTCAACTACCCACATAGCCTTCAAAGAAGCAAGTTTTGGCAATAATAAGTGACAAAGTGGTCACTGATAAGATCTGTAGTCCTCTGGACTGGTCATCTGAATGCAATATTCATACCCAGCATTTGGGGCACATATATGTGTTTTTGTTTCCCCTTACCCTATTTATCAGTCCTTATTGATTTACACTGCTGGTTATTGCAAAAGGTGTATTATTCCATACCATTTCATACTGACAGAGTACATCTAACAGTTGTGTTGCAGCAGGTTGTTCCTGTTCATAAGTAAAATTACATCATACCAATTCAAACTCAGGAAATTAGTGCTGCCAAGCGTAAAACACCAACAATATATATATAATATAGAGAGAGAAAGGGTGATAGAGAGATATATGTCGATATATATGGATATACATATATATGCAAATATATAGATAGGTTAACAACATCTACACAACCATGAAGGTACATATAAATAGGATACTACCAAATACCGAAGGCTTTACATACAGAAGAGTGTAATCACAAGGCTTAAAGACTGAAAGACCACAGTAGCGAAACACCAGAACCACGAGTACTATTATCATGATGTTAAGGGACATTTAGGTAGTGCTTCTGGTGCTGCGGTTCAGATAGGTACTGTATAAAAAGTGTGTTTCTGATTGCTGTAGTGTGTGTAAGTGTGTGTTCTGAGTGTGGTGTGTGTTTCAGGGGGACTGTAATGTGTGTGTGTGGGTTTGCTTCGTGTGTCTGTTTGTGTTATCTTGGAGGTAGATTATTAAAGTAGGTGTGGTGTGGGATGCGCAGCCACCCACATGGGGGGTGTATGGGGGCATGGCCACCTGCCCATACGTAGTGTAGGATGGTTTGTTTTTATGTGAAGGGTAGCAGTGTGTCTGTGTGTGCATGTGTGTGTGTTCTGTGTTTGTGTTAGTTCCGGGAGTTTGATCGTCGCGAGTTTGAGTGTTCGGTATTGTGGGGTTTGGGAATCTGGGAATGGTAATGTGGTCGTTGGAAGGGTGTATAACGCTTGTGCAATTCGTTGTGGTATAATGTTTCTGCAACTTGATGTTGCATGAGTATTTGATGCCAAGGCTTTTAATAATAAATAGTAAAATTAATCTTATTTATTTTGTTTTTAAATAGCAGTGCGTATAAATTGTTTGTATCAGCTGAGGCTACATAAGTATGAACTAATGTTACATTTCAATATTTTTAACAAAGAAAAAATTGGTTATATAAGATAATTGAGTTAGATAATTGAATAATCAATTGGTGAATGAATGAATGAATATCTAAAGACAGGATGTTAGAGTTGTTTTTTGTCTGATGAAGTTGGGGCACTGACCCCTTCGAAAGCACTCATTAAATTGGAACTCTAACATTTTAATTGCCTGCTGAGTTACCTTTCTTTGGTTTACACTATACTATGCTGTCTGTCCAAGGCCATTCATAAGCCTAGCTACAGTGTTTTGACTTGCGGCACCTCCCTAGGTTAGGTTTCTGTGCCTGTGAACAGCAGAGCCATTAGTTTCCTGTGCCTCTGTACAGCAGAGCCACTGCAGTGATCCCTGGTGTACATGCCTGTCTCCCATCCACTCATCGAGGTATCTCTTGAAGAGTGCTAGTGAGGGTCCCTGCCTGATGTACATAGGAATCATGTTCCAAAGCATGAAGAGTGTCCGGGTCAGGAATGTATCCCTCCAGCACTTCCTAGTTATCGTTGCATTTAGGTACATATCCCAGAGCATGTGACTCTCAGGGGCTTTTGCTTATGTGGTGCATATCCATCAATACTGTTTTGGACATGGGCCTTATATGTTCAGCAGACATCACCTCTGAGTATGCAGTATGCAAACGAGTACAGTTGGAGTTTCTGTAGTTGGGCTGCATATGTCATCCTTTGGAGGTCAGTATTCCTCTTGGTGTGGTAATGTTGTGGTATTTTAAGCCATTGCTGTTGTCTCATAGGGTACATCCCAAATGGAGTGTTGTACCCTTTAATGTGTTTCATAAGTCATGGGTAGAGAGGCACAATGGCTGCCTTTGTTCTGGCTACAAACCCATTAGAGATTGGGGGGGGGCATGTAGAAGGATATCCACACCACCTTGCCAATATGGTTATCAAAGAAGTGAATGCTATCTACTTGGGTTCTAAGATCCCTTATTGCATCTTATGTATGTAGGGGACTACCACCTATGTGACAGTCCGTGGGTGATTGGTGTAATCCAAAGGGGATGTCTGTGCACCTTGTGGCATGCAGATTGAGGCCATGTTATTGACACCAGGTATCCGTCCCAGTAACACCCTTATGGAGGGTGTCTGTATCAGCTGGGGAATCAATTATGGCCCCTAGTTTGCAGTTGTCTGCAAACCGTTTCAGGGTAAGTCCTCTTGTGCCAGCCTGTACCTCAGAGAAGCATATACCGAACATGATGGGCCCTATGACCGAGCCCTGGTGGACGCCAATTGTAACTGATTTACAGTAGGACCTAGGGTATGCTACCCTCACTGTGTGGATTCTGTCCGTGAGCCACTTTGCATAACATCTCATGACGTAGGGGTTAATCTGCAGGTGGATGTGTATGTTGATAATACCAGAATGGGGAAAGGTGTTGAAAGCCTTTGAGAGGTCAAGGTAGGCTGTGTGGACCTCCTTACCCTCATCTACTGCCTTGGTAACTGTCTCAAAGGACTCCACCAGGTTTAGGAGGCATGGTCTGGCCCTAACAAATCCAAACTGGGTGGGATCAAAGGTTTGGAGGCCACCAATGTCTCTGTGAATGAGATCCACGATGATTTGCTCCATAGCCTTGCAGAACAGTCTAGTCAGGTGTATAGGGCAATAGTTCCCCTGGTCCATTGTGGCGCCACCTTTGTGGAGTGTGATAACAGTTGCTGTGTACCATTCAGGGGCCACAATGCCTGATGCAAGGCTATTATTGAATATGGTGCCTAAGTGGGGAGCCAGTTCATTCTGAAGTTCATGGAAATCGCAGCCTGGGATGTTGTATGGTCACATGGATGCTGTGTTCCTGGCTTTAGAGAGTGCAGCTTTGAACTGTGTAGTTATGATCGCAGGGACTCTGTATCATTCCTGTGTAGATATGGACCCTTTAGGGTGTGAGAGGGGTGTAAAGTTAGTACTGAACCTATCTGCCAGGATGTTGCCAATATCAGTCGGTTCTGTAATGTTCGTGCCTTACTGCTGTATGTCAGCACAGATGTGGGTATCACCATCGAGAGTAGTGACATACCTCTAGAATGCTTTGGGGTAGTCCTTGGAATTAGTTGCGGATATGTTTACGTACCTAGCTTTGGAAGATGTGATAAGGGATCTCAGATTCTTACTGAGGCTGACCAGGGAGCTCCTCCACTCATGGGATTGTACTCTACTTTACAACAGTCTTATCCTTCTGTTGTACATTATGTCCATGGCAGTGGACCACCAGAGTGGCCTCCATTTTCTGGTGGATACCGTCATGGTTCTGTTTGGGATAGCATGATCCATGCAGTCGTGTATGTGCTAATTAAGTGCAGTTGTGTATGTTTTAGCAGTTCTAACTGTATTATCCATCTGCATGGGTGTCATGACGTTTACTACTGCTGTCATAAGAAGCCTGAAGTTGGCTTTGTAGAAATATTGCACTGTGTTTTCCATAAAGGGTGTGGTGCCGGGATGTGGATAACAAGGGTGATTAGTGTACAGTCGGATCTGACCAACGACGAGATAACCCCAGGTGTGGAACACCAGTCACACATGTTGGTAATGACCAGGTCTAGGATATTGTTGCCCCTGGTGGTGGTGTGGATAGGTTGATCCAGGCGAATGGAGGTTATGAATCCCAGAAAGCATTGGCCTAATGTGTTGGTACATGAGTAGGTATCCCAGTTAATGGTGGGGCAGTGTCAGTCACACATCAGTAGTGTGTCTGTTTGAACCCTAATTTCCAGTACACCAAGAAGAGAGGACCATTAACCGTGGGGTATGGTGTGGGATCTGTAGCAAGCTACAATTTGTATAGCAGTTATGGCAAGAGTTAGTTGCACTTGGATAACCTCTGATGCATTGTGCTAAGCAACTAGCCTGGAGGTGTGGATATCCTTAGGAAATATGGACACACCTCCCCCGTGGGTGTTCTGGTCCTGGTTACATGACTGAAAGGTGTGGTATGAGTAATAGCCTGGTAGTGCAGGGGTGCTCTCAGGAGCCTAGAAGCAGGTCCCAGTCACTGTACAGATATCAAAGTGGTCCATTACAAGGAGTGCCTCGGGTGAGTCTATTTGAGATGAAGACGTCAAGCATTGAGTAACATTACCCTCAGGTTTTGCTTGCCTGTTCCTGTTATGGTGGTGAATATGTTATTTGAACCATGCCTAAAACAGGCACTATAGGAGCAGCAAGAGCCTTAGCCATTATCCGGAATCCCAGGGCAGACAGGTGCAGGCCATCTGTGCCAAAGCATCGTGTTCTGTCGACCATGTCATTCAAAGCAGACAGATACTGGATACCCTTGGAATGACACCAGAAGCACAGCCAATTGTTGAAGTAAATCATTTTGTCCTTGTACTGCATTATCAGTCTGGATGATGGCAGAATGCTACTCAGGGCTAGGGTGATACCTGCCTGGGCTACAAGATTGGAGAGCTATTCCATGTCTCTTTACATATAGTCCAGGAAGGTACATCTCAGGGCATTCACACTAACATGGACAGTGACACAGTCATATTGTACCTGTTGAGGAGTGACCTGAGTGCATAGGTTATGTTGCGGATCCTGTTACCCAACAGGCAGCTGATAGTAAATATTTCCTTGTGTAACCTGGTGAGTGGGACATCAGTGTGACCGCCTATAGAGTCACCTATGACTAGTGTGTTGGGTACGTTATTTTGCCCTATTGGCTGTGGTTGATGGGCACACTGAGTCTGTGGACTATAAGTCACTGGTGTTGTGTTGGGGGATGGGGGCTGCCTGCATTTCTGCTTTGGAGTTCACTGTTGCCTAGACAGAGTAGTATTGAGAGGCTCTGAAAATGCTGTTGTCTTACTATGTGTGGCCTGTGGTGGTGGAGATTTAGTGAGACTATGTGATGAGTGTGGTGTGGTGCAAATGTTTAACTTCCCCACAAGATTGTCAGGTTCAGTCTGGGTTGGAGAGAGCTTTACCTCCAGCATGGCTAGATATGTGCATCTCCCACAGGTTGTAGTGTTGGATGTTAGGAGGGGAGCATTGACTGTGTACATGAGACAATTTCTATATTGCCTCATGATGCCCATATTCATCATATAGACAGACGAGAACACTGGGAATTGACACTTGGACATGCCTGAATATATAACTATTTCCCACTAGATAAGTGAGGAAAGTGTGTACAAGAGCTGTTTTACTCTAAGCAAGTGGGAAATGTAAGTACAAACAGTGTTTACCTGTACGTAATGAGGAGGATTGAGTGCTATAGTAATTAGTAGCTCATGTAGTGCTTACATGTTCTGAACAAGTGCTGAGCATGAATAAGCAATACAGATAGGGTGTTGGATAACATAAACACACTGTCCCCCAACAGGTACACAATCATATATCCATGTACACTACAGAGCCCCTGTAACCATAATTATGATGGTACAAGGTGCACTCAGGCTGCATGGACCTGTCCACATCCCTGGTTATATCATACACATATGGCAAAACAGTTTGCTCTACACATACACATCATGTAAAACATAGCTTCATGTCAGTCTGTGAAAACACTGAATGGTGCACACCAACAGTTATCACAACCCACAAAGTGGAGACACCACTCATAATGGGAGGCACTGCACTACGACCCTGCTGAGTCTGGTCTGAAAGTCCATGAACCTTAATCAACGTATATGTTGTTAGCAGTACAGATGTAGATGACAGTACAGATGATTTCACACTGCATATCATACCTGTGATAGGTCATAGGACATCATCACCCATACTGTGTTCCACCTACACTCAGTATACTAGATGTACATTCGTATGTCACAAGAGTGTTTTGCCAGTGGACTGTTGACAGAACTAACAGTACAGAAGGTGTCTGATTAATATGTGCATATCACACCAGTGCCAGCTACAGTAAAACAGGGTTAATTCATTGTACTCCCCCTCATTGTAGCTCATACCACACAGACAAATGGGAGGCATCTGCCTATGTAAGTATGTGAATGGCTATGACCTAGGAGCAATAGCTGACTCAGTGTTGTGGATGACATACAGAAGGGGCTTTGTGGGTGAGGTGTGTGACATATGTGCACAATCTGACAGCTGCATATTGCATTGTCACCGCTAGGTTAATAACCCTGTACCCATGAACTACCACCTAGGCAGCGGTCAACATAATGGATACTCTGTGTAAGGGATGCTGCTGTGCAATTTACCTCCCTGAGCTAGTGACGTCACCAAGCCTATTAGGTAGTCATAAGTGGCAACCCTAGTCATGACAGGGTGCCATCCATGAATATAGAGATCATTGTTCAGCCATACTCATCACTCAAGTGACCTATATTGGATCACATATCACCTTTAAGGGGTATTAGCCATGTTTGGATGGCCGACACCAGCCTTCACAATCCTTATCTCCACTATGTAGCATGATGCCTACCCTGCACAAAGCCATGTCCAACACTGTGATGTTGGACATGCCACACGTACATATCCTGATCTCAAATACATATGTCATGGACATTCACCTTCCTAGTACAAGGAATGCCACATGATGGACAGATCCTTGTGCCATACAGGTTACATATTCCTGCCATACTATGCAACTCTGTCCAGCAAAGCTGCACATT
Organism: Protopterus annectens; assembly: GCF_019279795.1. Classification (NCBI taxonomy): domain Eukaryota; kingdom Metazoa; phylum Chordata; order Ceratodontiformes; family Protopteridae; genus Protopterus; species Protopterus annectens. Next base: position 1,557,733,049 of record NC_056732.1, read on the forward strand.
TCACCTCTGTCAGACATGGTGTGATGACCGCATGGTAGATATATCATTAACCGTGTGGATCAGTTATGTGGCACTGCTTCACCTGGCGCTGGAAACATGGCTGTCGGCTACAGCTAGGTAACCTTACATCCTAGGCTCATACATGGCCCAGAGCACACAGACTACTAGATGACCTTGGCTGTACATGCTATAGTTGATAATTATCCCTGCAAATACCATCAGGCTAGCCAGTGTCCCATGTGTATCACATGTGCAACACAAGCGATACGTGGTAGGATGTTGAACTGCTGTACAGTGCCATGTAGATGTATATGGCAAAACACATGCATGTAAAGCCTTCCATGTGCATGTCTGCAGTGTCACAGGTCATGTCCATTAAGGCAGTGTATGTGTTTATATGTGACATATACACAGCATCAAGGTCGACAGCATTAATGTGGACACATCCAGGCATGTGCTGATAGGTAAGAACACCAGTACAGGCAAACAGACATGCCCACATCAAGACAGCATCCACATGGAGTATGAGCAATGTAATCAGGTGACACACATATATGGTGATAATATTCAAGCCCCATTGGGTGTCACATGTGTGTGACACAAACATGTCAATGGTGTCAGTGTCATGAAGAGTTTCAAAGACAACTATTTATATGTAATAAATGTGATACACATGTATGTGCAGCTGTATCTCTGTGCATCTCTGAGATACTGTGACCTGTCTCCATCATTATGTCTTCCAGGTATGCCGTGAGCAAGGCTACCAGCCTATACACGCTTGGAGGATGAGGCCCTTATACCTTACCTCCAAGACAACTATGATGTCCTGTTTAGCCATGTGCCACAGGATGCACAGCAGTGGGATGACCTGTGGCAGGAACTTTGCAGGAGGGTTAATAATGTGGGTGGCCATAACCGCACATACCAGCAGGTGTGCAGACACTGCATGGACCTAATCAGACGGGTGAAACAGCATGCAAATGCAATCGCCAGGGAACAAGGTGCAACAGGTAGTGGGCCACCAACCCAGCCCCCACTCACACATACCAAGGAGCTACTGGCCAACCTGGGGACACCGGCAGAGCAGCATCCACAAGCCTTAGCTGACATCCTGGAGATGGGTGTCTCTCAACCACCGAGCCTGGAGTTGCCTGGTAAGTCACTACTGCACATATAACTATGATATCCCATATAGTTGCATGTGTCACTGTACAATATGTAATGTAACATCATATGCAAGGCATGTATACACACATGCCGCATACTATAGTATGCTACTCTGAGTATGCACCATGTGCATACTTCATAGTATATCTTATTGTACCGGCGAATGTGTTAACATGCACATTACACCCTGTAGCTGTCATACAGGTGTGGATAATGATCATGCTGCTGTGTCACCCCTATATAGGTACCTCTGGCATTCTGCTAAGACAGCAGACCGTTACAGGTGAGACAGTTATAAGTATCAGGCATGTTAATGCACAGATCTATTCACCATGTGGCCATTTAACACATGTACACATAATGTATGGTCCAGTCACAATATACAGGTTGCATCTGCAATCCATCACAATGGCTACCCATGTGCAATACTTACAAACTATGTGAAACACCGACATGAAACCTCAGAAACTGTCATTGCTAGATGTGTGGACAGCTGTGTATACAATGCTGGAGGTGTTGTTCAATGTAGGAACATGTACTACACATCAGAACTACACATGTGGGGTACACAAACAGTACTGCACAGTGAGCTGGAGTATGGGCAGCCCACAGGATTCACCATTGTGGATTATGCCCCTGCTATGAGTGCACACATTGTGATGTGCCATCTGACATGCCCATGACATGTAGTGGGCTGGCTGCAACATTGTCTCACTATCCCATAAAACATACCCCACATACCAAACATACAGCCCTTTGTCTGCATAACCCTGTGGACAGTGGAGTATATGACATTTATGGGTGTATGTCATATGGGACAACACAGACATGCGAGATAGATGGCCATCACAACCATTTGGCCAATGCATGTTCACACATGGCCATGGAGGATGGCCAGAGACATGTAGCAATACACATTAGATGTGATGTGTTTGTGTGTACACCCTGATGTACATTGGCTACACATGGTCCAACTATAGCCTTTGTTGAATGGTTATATTGCAGATGTGGAACAGTGGAGAGCCTACAGGCCTGTGCACAGCTTGTGGAGGCGTAACATCATTTGACCACATAAGATGTGTTGAACATCATGACTGTATCACAGCATGACAGTAGTCAGCTGTACAGCATCCACATACATACACAGACAACCACATCAGGCCACAGATACAGTACATTTCCCTTGCTGCTGTTGAACATCACTGTCAGCCATGCACCCCGTGTGTGAGGTACACAAATGTCATATGGGACATGGTGTATTGACAAGTCTGCCATGTGTGGACATGGTTGCCAGGCAGCTAAAATATGTTTGCAGATGGGCAGGGGTGTCATCTGTATGGCCTTTGGTGACCTGTGTCACACATTCCACATCATGGTTTAGTGTGTATACACCTCAGCGACATGGGTCACAATCCACAGTATATATGTATTGTGTATGCACACAGTCATGGCTATGCACTGTGTCTGTAATTCACACTGTATAGCAATAGAGATGCCTCATAATACACTGCAATAGTCATGCACATCTGCTAAATGTGCATTTTATCTGTAGGGTGGACAGACAACACTGCAATGTGACACCATTACCCCACTGTATATGTGACAGGACACCACTGTGTTAAACATGTATGCATGTCAATGCACATGTCAGCAGATTACATGTCATACTACATGTTAATGTCAAGGTCATATGCCACATATCAGCCATGTGTACTGTTAACCTGTGCTGGTCCAGATGGTGTAACACAGGGATGCATGCTTACTACCATGATTGTGTGAAATGCATGGCTTCTGCTATGACACATGTATGCTGTTGTGTGCAACCCAGGGATGTATGATAACTACTACGATTATTGTCTGAGCTGCATGCTGTCTGCTGTATCACATGCATGTTGCATGCCTTCTGCCAAATCACATGCATGGTGTGTTTGTCTGTGTGTGTCTGTGTGTGTCTGTATTGTAATGTAGAGTCTTTGTCTGCCCTCACAGGTGATGTAGGTGCATTACCCTCCTACAGTCCATCTGACGTTAGTGTCCCCACAGACTCTAGCAGTGATGATGAACATATGCTTGAGGCACAGGCAGGGTTATCAGGGGCTGAATATGTGCCATTGGTTGCCATTCCACCTATATCCCCCTCATTCCCACACACAGATCTCATGCCAACACATACCCCATCACCGGTGGCCATAGAGGAAGGACAGTTGGCATGTGGTAGCTTGGAACAGTAAAGTGTGGTGGCTATGGAAGGTGTGTATTCACACCATGATGTCAGGCAAATGACTGGAGATGGGCCACACAGGCATGTGGCCAGTGATGCTCGTAGGAGGACCTCTGGCCGACATGCCCCCGCAGGACAGAGCGCAGCAGCTGGTGTCACCAGACACTTGTTTCAGGTTGTAATGGCGGCACAGGCACATGCTGAATGGCAGAACAGAGAAGGGCAATGGCTTCAGAGGGCTGCTATCTGTTCTTTAAACAACAACATCCAGGCAATGGCAAATGCTCAACAGTAGATTGCTTAGGTTTTGGATAGATGATTGGGTGACATGGTTGGAATCCTTGATCGTGGCATGACAATCCGCGTGCGTGAGCTGTCTGTACTGGAACATCTGGTAGGAGTGAGGTGTAGGGCATGTGGACATAGGCCAGCTACGTCACCTGGTGCAGGTCTACGTGAATAATCTACCTCACATGCCCGCTCCCAAAGTAGCCTTAGCAGCAGCAGCTGCACTGTCCACACCAGGACACAGCAGGCTACATGCACATGGCCCTGGATGGTCCCAACAGGGACACGGTTCCATTGGACATGTGTCATTGGACAGTACCCAATCTGCACTTCTGCCTGGTAGTGCCCATGCAACCCCTGACAGGCACAAGTCACGTGGCTGTGGCTGGACATCGTGAGCTGTAAAACCTGGTCTGTACAGTCTGGAGCTGTCAATAATACCCCTGTGTAGACCAGACACATGGCAGAACTGTGTGCACAAATACACGCACACACCAGAAACATCTGTAGGGCACCGCAACACACACATGCATAACAACCACACATGGCCAATTAGATCACAGGCCCTAACTCACACACATGATGCATCCACTGGTGCAGCCTAGGCTCCTGGCAAATATTATCACCCTGTGCATATGATGATGCCTGTGCCACATCCCTGTCATCCACACCATCGGTGCAGGGACATGCTCATATGGTCTGATGCACAGGGTGAACAGAATAGGGAGATAAGTGTAGATTACAATTGTTGTGTACTGTTGACATGCAGCAGACATACCATGTAGTACAGGTTTAGAATGTATTGTTTTCTGTTCACAGTATGTGTCTTGGTAACAACAGTAACAGCATGTTGGTCATGATGTCCTTCTTCCCTCCTTCAGGTCTAATTGCATGTGCCATTGAGTGTCAGTGTTTGCAATTAGTTTCCCATGTGTAAATGTGGACTACTCACAGGTATGTATGGCAATACCAGCATGCTATTTGTACCTTCAACCTCACTGTTAGAAAGGCTGACATTCCGAAGATGTCTACACATCTACTGATCCAGGAGCATGGGAGCTGTGTACTAAGCTACAGTGGCTAGAGACATGACATCCATACCGGGTGATATCACAGGTACAGTTACATGGGGTGGGGAGTTTACATAGCAGTCTAGCTGATGACAAGGGTAGAGGCCAGTTGATAGCTTGAGGCCTCACTGTGTAGCAGTAATACATATTCACATTACAGGATGAGAACACACAACTACACACACACACACACACACACACACACACACACACACACACACACACACACACACACACACACACACACACACACATACAGGTATTCGCACACATGTATTCAGTCACACAGTAACACGCCCACACTCACAGGGTCAACGACACTGTAACACACACACACACTTGATAGTGTTGAGGTGAGGACCCCTGCCTATGTGGTAATCACCATTACAGTACTGTGCACCCACATGACGTGGCACAGAGAATACACATGTACAGGTAGTCAGTAATGCCTAAGATCGATGGCATCAACAGGGTAGTAGATTGCATCACCTGGAGAGGTTAGGGGTCCCATCTGTTCACTATGGTAACTTACATCCTCACTCCATGGGCCAGACAGCCATACATACATACACACACACACTGTGGAGTCCACAATTGAATGCACCTATGTCATGCACATACAGATAGCGCACATGTGTGTGATACATACCCCACCCCTGCCTATGTCTTGCTTTCTACAATGCAGTATGTACAGATCTCTACAACAGTGTACAGGAGAGTGAATAACAATTGGGATCTATTCCCCACCATATGTGGCATATATCAACACACAAGCAAACACACATGGCAGTACTGTGAATCAAACAACTGCTATCTTATGATACATATGACAGACATGCAGCAGTATTGCCCGCATTACAATGTGTACCGATGCTACCTTTGGCAATTGTGCTGATATATTCACATGGGAGGTCTTAAGTGTTACAGGTGTCAAGTGATTTACAGTCAGTGACACCCTGACCGTTGTGTAGGTTGTATGTGTTCCCCTTCAATTTACAGAACCATAACTTAGTGTTTGCACATGTTATTGTAGGACTATTTGTGATACTCCTGTGAGCTGTCCTCAGCAAACATCCATCTGCAAAGATGGCCCACCACTTAGTTATGTCCACACATCCATCCATACCTGATGTACATCTTACCGTACTGTCAGTATATCACCATATACAGTTGCCAATGATGGGGCTGCATTGCAACTGCATGGTGCAGTGAGACACACGTCATCTGCAAAGATCAGCTACTGCACATGCATTGTAGCTGAACGCACACCACTACATGTACATGTGTTTAGGTCCTACATTCCTGTCATTTAGCCATGTTTGTAGGCATTGCAATTGGTGGACATGTGTGATGACATACATGACACATGGACTGTTGTATGATATGATAGTTGTCATGGGTAACCAGTACAGAGGGAATGTTAACTCAGTCAACATTGATATCACACCTTATGTACTGTTAGCATTGAACTGCCATGGACCTACCTTCCATGTGCATGTGTGTAATTGCTGTAGCCACCTGTCTGCATGAAGGACAGCAACAGCTATGCTATATACATATGTGTTGTGTGTGTGTGTGTGTGTGGCATGCACATATCCACGGCAGGTACATGTATGTCATATCCAAACATGAGGGTGTTTACTGGTGTACAGCAACAGTTATCTGTTACTGCTGTATATGACCCAGGGGCCCTATTATGTGTACAGCCGACCTGGTTACAAACAGTGGTATCATTGCATTGCATAACACATGATGCAACTGTGTCAGTACATGAGTAGTCTGCACAGTTGATGTAGAGCTAGGTACAGTCCACTGGTCATGTGTCACATGGTGTTGTACTATTATAGGTTCTACCACATGTATGGATGTGTGTTGCTGGTCCAAGGCCATGATGATGTCCGAGGGCTACATCCTAGAATGCGGCTTTTGACACTGTGATCTGTACCTGACACATTTGTGATGCATTTTGAGGTGTACTGATCAGTACATGTGAGTGGCCTTCATGTACATGGGGACACCACCACCTGGAGTGGTCCATATCCGTGTTATGGTCCACATGTCTGTATCTGAGGTATATGGTGGTAGTGCTATTGTGCACAACTGAGCCTTCTGCCAGGTGTTCCTCACTGCACAGATGTCAGTATTCCCCATTGTTGGATCTACATTGGGCAGCTGTGATTACAAATGCTACACATCTAGCACTGTTTAGCATACACATACAATGCAGTTGTCCTCTAGGTGCCAGGGTGTTAACCTGGTCTCAGGACATTCGACTCTGAATGGCACTATATGGGCGAAGTAGCCACTCCTGGCAGGACATCACCACGGGGGGGTAGTAGTGTGCCAGGTTTAGATTGGTACATCTAAGGTGACGGACAGCAGCAGATGTTGTGTAGAAGACCGGTGTAAGATATATGTAGTGCAGCGTTCCTGCTAACAATGACAACTATCGACACTGGAGTCCATTACAATGTGTTGTTCACATCTAACTGTAATAGCATGGCCACTGTGCCCTTCCGTGTTTAGAATCAGAGTGCATACAAAACAACCCTGTGCTACTAAGTGTGTGAGCATGCCCAGTATAACGTTGTGTAGATGGACACATAGTGCATTCCAAATGGCCGTGTGCTACTAAGTGCGTGAGCATGCCCAGTGACACCTTGTGTTGGTTATGTGCCTCTATGTGTATGGGCATGGCCATTATAACCCTGTATAGCGATAGTAGTTGTCAAGTCAACAGATGGCCATACCCCATTTCAGGATGGATTCCTATATTGAACACACAGGTTCACAGGTATGTACATCGTAACTGCTAGCATCCATGTCGATGTCCGCATTCCTAGAAGGTCATATTGACAGTCTTGAAAGGTATAGTGTCTGTGGTGTGACTCGTATCTATGTAGTATTGTAATAGTGGTCTGTAGATAGGCAGATGTCCTGATCCCACCACTGGCGTGTGTTTGTCTCCATCTGCCTGGGGACAGCAATATGCTTTTAGACTGCTCACACTCCCTACAATCCCTATCGCCATCTTTGCCAATGCTGATGATGTCACCCACCTAGAAGTACACCTCTGGGAGGACTGTGTCCCAGTAATCTCGGTAGCACGTTCTGTAACTGCGTAATGCTGTAGTGTGATAAGATAGTTAGGTTGGTGTTCTAATCCCAGCTATGCCAACCGTGTGTGTGTGTGTGTGTGTGTGTGTGTGTGTGTGTGTGTATGTGTGTGTGTGTGTGTGTGTGCGTCTCCATCTGCCTGGGGCAGAATAATGCTTTTAGACTGCTCACACTCCATACAATCTCTATTGCCGAATTTGCCATTGCTGATGATGTCACCCACCTAGGAAGTACACCTCTGGGAGTGTTGTGTTCCATTAATCTCGGTAGTGTGTTCTGTAACTGTGTAATGCTGTAGTGTGATAAGGTAGCTAGGTCAGTGTTCTAATCCTAAGCATGCCAACTGTGTGTGTCTCTGTCTGTCTGGGGACAGAATAATGCTTTTAGACTGCTCACACTCCATACAATCCCTATCACCGACTTTGCCATTGCTGATGATGTCACCCACCTAGAAGTACACCTGTTGGAGTGTTGTATCCCAGTAATCTCGGTAGCGTGTTCTGTGACTGCGTAATGCTGTAGTGTGATAAGGTATTTAAGTGGGTGTTCTAATCCCAGCCATGCCAAGTGTGTGTCTCCATCTGCCTGGGGACAGAATAATGCTTTTAGACTGCTCACACTCCATACAATCCCTATCGCCGACTTTGCCATTGCTGATGATCTCACCCACCTAGAAGCACACCTCTGGGAGTGCTGTGTCCTAGTAATCTCAGTAGTGCATTCTGTAACTGCGTAATGCTGTAGTGTGATAGAATAGACAGGTAGGTGTTCTATTCCAAGGCATGACAGGTGTGTATGTTTGGCAGTCATATCCTATGTGTTGGCATCTGTGAGTGGCGAGCTACTGGATGTGTTGAGGAGTGTGTTTTGTTGTTTTCCTATATAGTGGCCATAAACGTCACAATCGGCCAAGAGACTGGGTTGGCAAGACATACACATACATTTGGCAATAGGTCTGGTGAGTAATGTAAGCAGCCCTAATCTTACCCTTAATACAGTCTGAACCTGTGTGATGCACAGAAACATACTTGCCTTGATATTAACACCAGTACATAATGCAGGATGCGCATGTGGTTTCCTTTTCATTCTTGTCTAATGCTTTGGTGTCATGCGGTCCGCTGTTGAAATATATATTCTATATCTACGTATGTGTGTGTATATATATATATATATATATATATATATATATATATATATATATATATACATATATTTATATTTTATTTATTTATTTATTTGCAGTTGTTTAACCAGGATAGTCCATTGGGCCTAATGAACCCATTTTCAATGGAGTCCTGGGGAGAAAAGCTCCTAAATACATATTACACAAAGATTAATATACACACATAGATTGCATGTAGATTACAGAGGTAAACAAACTATGCTTAATATACTCCTAAAAGCTCCTAAATACATGTTACACAAAGATTAATATACACACATAGATTGCATGAAGATTACAGAGGTAAACAAACTAAGCTTAATATACTCACATAGCTTGCAGGTTCATTACAGAGGTAAACAGACTGATCAAAAGTATTTCAATCAAAGGAAATTATATCAAAATTGTTTTATTTTTTTTTTTCCTGTTGGAATGAGGATAGGTAGTTAGATGGAGTAGGGTCAGGAGTTACTAGGTACTAGAGGCAGGCAAGAATTTGTTATCTGGAATTTGAGAGAAGGAAGGGAAAGGGTGAATGAAGTAGAGTGTTGGTTATGAGGGATGGAAGCATATATATATGTGGACATTAGCACACATAAATCTACATGATGGAATACATGTCCTATACTGTTGAATGCCTGCGCTGGATGATCTGCACGTGATAACCTCAGATGTACGTATATCTGCCATGGCTTAGTGGTAAAGCACATCATCTGTGGTGTGCAGGGTCCCGGTTTCGAGCCGTGCAGAGGTCGGTTGTTTTGTTGCTGGGAAGAACAAGGGGCATTGAATACGGTGATAGTAAGTCGCTTTTAACCAGTTGTGTGCGGGTCTGCTTGACAGTAAGCAGTGGTTATTTTTGGGGAGGCTCAGTATGGGTTATGTAACTATGCATTAGAAGACAATACTATGCAAACAAGGTGGAAAATAGTGAATCCCGTTTATCCCCAGGGTGTGACGCAGGTCCCAAGAGTCTATGTGTGTAGATAGCCAGTTGCAGGGCTCGAATATAGGTGAAAGCATGGGGGGTGTCAGGCATACTGTACGTAGATTGGAGCCCTGTGTCTCAGGATTGCTCCTAGCTTAGCATGCTTAGCATGTTTAAGCTAGGGGTGTGTCTATACCTGCCTAGTGCAATTGGGAGGGACAACAGCAGTAGGAGAGTAGTCAAGATGAACAAGCTGGGCAAACAGGTGATATTTATCACAATCAGCAGATTACAGGCCCAGCAGACCAACCCGGCCCAGAACACTATGATAAAGTGAGCAAGCACCATCCCCTCGGGTTTTTCCATACTTTACACCACCGGTGTATACATGCGGGGAAATTTTAACAAACAATCCTACGAAATGGGAAGGGCTGCAGCAGGCAACATAGACCAACATTTGCAGGAGGCTGAAGGTGGTGAGGATGTGAATGCTGCCGTACAACCCTCAGTGAGGAGACATAGAAGACTCTACAGACCCAGGGTAACCTACCAGGGGCTACATGAGCTGGAGATAGTGGAGTGCTATGGGGTGGACAGAGACCTCCTACAGCAGATTGTTGAGCTGTGCCGGCCACACCTGACACATCGAACAGGCCGAGGAGAACTCATCCCAGTGGATACCAAGGTATATGTAGGCCTAGGTATACTAACCACAGGTACCTCCCAAAGCACAACTGGGGATATCATGGGGATCTCACAGGCATCTGCATCCAAAGTATTCCACCAGTTCCTGGATGCCATGTCACCACATGAGAGTGAGCACGTACATTTCCTCAACACACATGAGGTGTTGACCAGCAATATGTGTCTCTTCCACCAAATGGCAGACTATCCTGGGGTAGTGGGTGCTATAGCCTGCAAGCACATATGCATCAAAGCACCACCCGGTAAGAAGGGTAGGGCTTACATTAACCACAGGGGCATCCCCTCCATCAACTGCCAGGTCGTATGCGATGCCCAGGACATTATACTGAATGTGTGTGCTGGCTGCCCTGGAAGCTATGACGATTCTGATATATGGCATCTGATGCAGCTGTACCACAGCTTTGCCAATATGGACATCCCCTACGGTCACCTAGTGGGGATGCTGGATACCCACTGGAGCCGTGGCTGATGACACCCATCAGAAATGCACACACACCTGAACAACTACGCCATAATGAGGCACATGCACAGGCCAGACATATAACTGAGCATGTGTTTGGGATGCTCAGGTCATGGTTCAGGTGTCTGGACAAATCCGGTGGAGCCTTGCATTGTTCACCAGCTACATGCACCCAAGTTGTTATGGTATTTGCTATGCTACACAATATGATCCTGCAGAAACAGCTGCAGCAGGAACAGCATGGGGCAGGGCCACACAGCTCCCCACCAATGCCAAGGGCTGTACAGGCTCAGAGTGACTTGGAGGAGGAACAGCCTGAGCCAGACCCAGTAGGCGGAAGGAGTCGTGCCCAGTATGACCTGGCGTTGGCAAAGAGGCAATGCATAGCATATGCACTGACACAGTATGGACCCAGGGAATGTCACCCTTTCTGACTCACACAGACAGTAAAAGGGATGCCAAACATGACACTACCTGTGCTCAGCCATGTATAGGAAGTGCACTATATGCATCCGACATAGGCAGCCCTCCAGCACCATCCTCAGGTCTGGCACACCCTCAAGGTAAGTCAATCAACCTACCAATTGGCAGCTGTATTAGAATGCGTTGTTACCTGTAGCTATGGTATGGATGTGAGCATGCAAGGGAATTTGGTGGCCGAATGTTAAGGCAGCAGACAGTAGACATCCATAGTGGCACCATGACATCTGTAGCACATAAAGGGGTCACCATAGTAGCCAGTAGTACACAGGGTGTCATAAATCACTGCGGGTATTGGGATGAGCATCATGTGTGTCCATACAGTCCATACAAGTCTCAACCAGCTAGACAGGTGTAGACCAACACAGACACATGCTGTACTATGGCCTCTGAATATGCCCAATGGATGACCCCCCCCCCCCACAGACCCACACAGACAGACTACAGCAGGCCAGGCAGTTGGATGTAGGTTGTGAAGGCTAGGACGTCTGAAACTAATATGTTGGTAATTAAAGCTAAGATCTGGAATACACTGGTATGCCTCTAGCCAGCACAATAGGTAGGTCTACACACTGAAATGGAGTACCTGACATACCAGTACAGTAGTAGCAAAAGCGTACAAGTGTCAGGTGTGCCCCCCTTCCAACGTACACATATAGCAACAGTCAGGTGCGCCCCCCCCCGGTGTTGTGTAGAAATGTGGATACAGTCGGATGTCCCCCCATGCTGTGCAGAAATGTAGCAACAGTCAATGCCACATGACCGATGGATACCCTGCAGACACAGCATGCCACCTGTCAGTGTACAACGCAGAGGTCGTCACCACAGTACTGACTACCTGGACATGTAACACATGCGATACAGTTGGCCATACTGGACATGCTCAAACACATGAAGGTATGATGGCAATGTCAGTCGACAACATGCAGAATGGTCATACTGGGCATACTCACACATGTAAACACAAGATGGCCAGGTCTGCAAACACCAGTGGTCCTGACATATCTGCCAGTACATTGCTATACTGTTGGATGATTGTGCTGTATGGTATGTGTGTGGTACTGTCTATTGTCTGTATATTTGCCATGGTGTATTGGTAATTCACATTAGCTGTGTGTGCAGGGTGTTGCTACCAACACTTGCAAAGGATGGTTATTTGTTTGCGGCCAGAACAAGCCCATTGGATACGGAGGGAGTAAGGCACATTGAAGCAGTTGGGAGCAGTTGTGCATGGGTTTGTGTGGTGTTAAACACTGCTGACCTCTGGTTACAGCTTCTTACACTTGGTTAGCCTCCACATTTCTTTACCAGTGCAATACTCACATACTGGTAGCCAAACATGCTTACACCCACTCGCTCCCTCACTTGCATATGCACCAACATTGGTGCTTGCATGTGTCACTCACGCTGGGTGGGCACGATCCCTTGTGATGCCTATTACATCAGACTACATGACTACAGTATTGGGTATGGCTAACCATTAGGCTACGGCATGGCGTTTGACTGTACGGAATCGGTGGCCTGTCCAGTGAGTTAATCATATTATATGCGTGTTCCTCATACAATCTGCTCCCATCTAGCTGATACATGGGAACCGATACTCTGCAATGCAGACAAGTAAATGTGTTTTGGGACTCACATCCGTCTGCCGGGTCATGCTACCACATAGCTATTGTAGGTTTGCCACCTTTTAAATTGGCCAAGGTGGGACTTTAGGATTAACACCTGTCCCACTTTGCATGGGACAGTCCCTCCTTAGGCATATGTGTCATGCAAAAATAATCAAGACATAGCAAATGTCCTGATTACAGGACAATATTAGATTCTACGTTTCTCTAATAGTTGCATGTAGCAGTTATTGTATATATGACACTTCTATATGTTATGTGAAGTAGCATAAGCAACTGGACTGCTACTAGCCTAAGCTTTTATTTGTGCAAATAAGTATAGTTCTGTACTATGCATGGCTGTAGGTATGTTCTGACCTGGTACGTCTGACATTTCTATGGAGCAGGTCACACTTTGGACATTTGGAATGGTGGCATCCCTATAGGACCTATATGTAGAGATGTCAGATTTGACAAGGCAACACATACCCACAGCCACTAGAAAATATACTACTTCACCAGTTTGCCTAATTAAAGGTTATTCTTGTAGCATTCAGGCCAGACCATTACGTGGGTATGTGCCGGTAACGTTTCTGTACATGTGTATCGCACATTTTAATATTCATATGTCTGTGGGATTGTGTTCTGCAGTATGGCCTGTCAGGTTGTATTGCGGATGTGTATGTTTCTTCTTTGTGTTTCTTTCTGATTCACCCACTGCTCCCTCATACACCTCCAGTTCACCTATTGTGCATGCAACACAGTCTCCCCTTGGTGAATTATTACATTACCCATCCCCCCCACCCCCATATTCCACACACTCCATCCATCCCTTCTCTGGTTGATGGCCCATGGCACGGTCAAGGGAACACATTGCGTACACTACATATCTCTGGTACCTGTATGGTTGTGAGGACTACCCCAGCATTTTTCACCTTCCACATGCTGTGCATCGCGCAGATAGGTACACGCAAATACTTATCTTTCATGACATGGTAGGTAGACCCGGGTAATACCCTTTCATCTTTGGCCCATCCTGACAAGGACGCCTTGGACCGCAAATGGGCAGATTTTGGGTGAATGCTCTGACCATTGGTAGGATTGCCACCTTTTCATATGGCCAGGATGGGATATATTCGGGACACACATCAGATTTTACAGGCCAACACATACCCATGGTCAGTACAATGGATAGCACTTTTGTTTTATGCCTAAATGTAAGCTTATTGTTGTAGCAGTTTAGCTGCTTCTTCTGTTTCATTTACTTGCTTATTCTGTTTCTTGTAACATGTAGGTATGTTACATACGGAAATAACTATTGTATGTGACTATTACATAAGATGTGGGACATAATTATGTCCTATGATCACAGGATATTTAACATTTATAATGGTTTTGGTATGGACACAACTGCCCAGACGGAGACTGTCCCTCACAATGTGGGACAGGTGGTAACCCTGACCATTGGGCTAGACTTAGCTACTGGCCACATGCTAACACGATGCGTTTCACTTCCACTTGGTATAACTATTGACACTACAATGGAATACAGGCACGGGGTTTTAAATGTCATTTGTTTGAGGGATGAGTACTCAATATTCAGCTACGTGCATCTGTGTTTGCTTCTTATTTTTGTGTTCGCAAAACTGTCTTGCATGCTTTGCATATGTTTCAGTATCCACTGACACTGACAGGTGTGATTACTATTAGAGGCAGGCTGTACTATTCAGCATTTTAGGTTGCACGTGAACAGCCAACATGTCCACACCTCCATGCTGCACTTGGACACGCCCCATGCACTCGCACACATTTCCTATGCACGTGGATGTGGCAGCAGAGCGCCTTCATTAATATGCATATGGCACTACTGTGCCATCTCTACGCCACATGGTTGGCGCAAGCCTAACGCTTTTCTTGTGCCAAGCTTCATGAATCCCTAATGCTAAACAATGTTCCATATATTAAAAGCATAAAAGTAAGTAACCCTAAATCAGAAAAGCAATAAACATAAATTTAGTATTATAGCTGAAATCAGAATATCATGCTAAAAAAACTTATGATATAATCCAATAAATAATAAAATCTGTATTAACAAGGCTCATTTTAAAGTTAAAATTCTTATAGTCATCCAGATTACCAAAACCGAGTGTCATTCTCAAATCATTCTATTTTTTAGTACAAAAACAGTGATACCCTCCATATGAAACTAAATCTAAAGTGCAATTATGAACTGCCTTCGTGTTCAAATTCTAAACCTTATATGATAAAAATCTTTAAAATGTAAAAGCATAAAAACATAAAACCATAAAAAATATGCATAAGTAATGAAGAAACCATAAAAGGGACAATATCCATAAGAACCACATTTAACATAATTACAATCTGGCTGCTCTCAACTTTAAAACTGGCACTAAAGACATATTTTTATTCAATCCAGTAGATTCATTGGCCTGTAAAACCACTTGCCAGTACATCTCCCTATGCTCAGTTTTTTCTTCCTACATACCACCCCTATTATTTCACAATATAGACTCCAGTACAAAAAAAAGGAGAATTTGCAGTTTTACAAATGACAGTATGTTTATATAGAGAGCACTGTTCATATTTTGAGTTCTGGTATTGTAATAATGTTCATAGATATCCTTTTTTAAGGCCCTTTCAGTTTTACCTAAGTAAAAAGATTTACATGCATCATAGGTAGCCAGATACAGTAGTCCTTTACTGTCACAATTATAATATTCCTTAGCTCTAATCATTGCATCCCTACTAGGGATGTAGATACAATCCACGCTACAAATGAATGTACATTGTGTGCACCTGCCACATTTATAAGTACCTTTCTTCATTTTCTTTTTATCGTGATACATATAATTATTTTTCTTTTACTCCATCACTTCTTTTAAGTTAAGGCCTGTGATGCCTGTGCACTGGTGCAGTAATCAAGGAGCCTCAATCTTCACCACTAACAACAGTGAGGGACATGCGCATTGGGAGGATAACAAGTACACACACAGTAAAGTGCAATTTTCCCTCAAGAGCACACAGAGATCACAGTCAGTCTGGGGCTGGTTTCTCTCTCTCTCTCTCTCTCTCTCTCTCTCTCTCTCTCTCTCTCCACTTCCCGAATAAGACTCCCTACTGGCACAGGTTAAAACATACAACTGCATTGGCACATAGTTTACACACACCTCTGCTCCCTTCCAACAGGGTGCACTGTGGTATCTTTTTTACCACCTCTTACTTCACTGATGACTTCTTCTATTAATCTTTCTGGGTATCTTCTTCCCAAAAACATTTTTTTAATGATATCACATTCCACCGAGAAGTCATCATCTTCCAAAGTCATTCTAGAGGCCCTAATTAGTTGACCTTTTACTATATATGTATAAGAAGCGTTGTCTTCTTTTGAACCCCAAAAAACTAAACTCCTCCTCTTCAATCCAACTGACAAGTCCTCTCCACTTGATTTCTCAGTTATATCCACTAATGGCACCATTATATCACCCGACACAACCACCAAACTATTGGAAATCACCATTGATAACAATTTGAACTTTGACATCCATATCAACAATACAATAAAAACTGTCAATAAAAAACTTGGCTCCCTCTATAGGATTAAATCTTACCTTTCTCCCACAGCTAGAACAACCATAGCTCATACTCATCTAATCTCTACCCTCCTCTATGCCTCACCTATTTTTACTAACCTTTCCAAAAAATAACCTCAGCAAATTGGAAACTTCCTATAATAACATCGCTAGATTTGCAGCAGGAAACCCTTACAGAACCCACCACCGCATAAATATAAAGCAGCTTGGATGGCTTGAACTACAAAACGTGATTAAATTCCATCAACTAACCATTGCCCATAAAACTCTTTATAAATCTTCCTGTACTCCTAGTCTATCTACCCTCATCACTCCATACACAAATCTAAAATCACTGTGTTCCTCATACAAAAATCTTCTATATACCTCTAAACCTAACAACAAAGCTGGTGAATCTCTCTTCTCTAATGCTGTTGGAAAAACCTGGAATCTTCTCCCCAGCGACCTTTCCTCTCTTCCCTCTCTATTACTCTTCAAAAATAGACTAAAACCCTACCTTAGAACACACTGGTTGTGCTCCTGTACTAAACGTGATTAGGCTTCTATCCACCCGATTAAACTTAGCTCTGCCTATCCCTCACTACTCATAAACTAGTACATATTATTTTACCTATAAATATAGATTTCCTCCCAAGCTACACTGTGCCAAGTCTCTCTATACACTTCCTACTGAAGAATATATTTGTTTTTTCCTTATATATTTGTATATAATTAACCTGTCTCCTCTCTTGACCTTAGTCTTTCTATTTATCTATGTTTTATAGCTGCATATTGTATAGTATAAGCATTCTTGCACTACAAGTTTTTTTTTGTCCTCACCGACTTTTATGTTTTAATCCTGTAATATTTTTTTTATAATTAATGCTGCTATTTAGTCATCTTTTTTCTTTTATTTTTGTTTGATGTACCTGCAATCTTCTTGTTTAATATGAATATTTTTATTTAGTCTTATTTTGTATGTTGATTATTAAGGTTGTCATTTATCTGTATTGGAGCTTATCTCCCCGGGCCTCTACTGAAATAGACATGTATCCAGTTAGACTAGCCGGGTCAACAAATGTAAAATAAAATAAATAAAATAAATAATCTGCTTCTGCTTATATGGATGGACACTTGTAAAATATAAATATGAGTTGGAGAAAGTTCTTTCCTATAAATGGTAGATTTAACTTTAATGCTTTTTGTTTTGGATTATAATATAGTTTGGGCTTTGTCTGTGAAGCTGTCCATGCTGCTGGCTCATTCTCGCACCTCCACAGTGCTTTATTTTTAAAATGACATCATGCCAAACACCACAATATCTTTTATTTACAAACACAAAGTAGGGAATAGTAGTATTATGCTTTTGCATAATAAAGGAACTTTAAAACACTAGCTACCATCAAAATGAATCAGTTGTTAATAGTGATGTTTATTATTGTTAGAGCAATTTAGGAGTCTTGAAGCAACTTTATTAATTTAAACCATGAATGCAATTTCAGATAAAATGAGGACAGCAGAACAGTTTTGTACTGTTTAGCATTTGTTGAATAAGTGCAGCACTGTACATTTTTTGTTACCTTTGGTTAATAGCATACAAGTCAGCAGTAATTCCTGTTATATTTTTGATGCATCTGATCATATTGTTTGCCAAAGGAAGATGCATCAAATAAGTGTTACTCAAAGGCAAAGGAACGTGGGTCTTTATGCTGACTGACTAATATGGGGCTTTGGCATGTCTCATGTATCTTACCCTGCTGATATAACTTTTTTTTCTGAGATCTGGCTAGAAACTGGGGTAGGTTATATTTTCCAAATAAACTTAAAAGTCAGTCAGCTAGGTAACATTTAACAGAAACACACCTGTCAAAATATTATTTGACATTTGTTGGTCATTCTGAAAATCAACTTTTTTCGGTAAGTTTTCTCGAGTCCTTCTACTATGAAACCATTTCCCATGCACAAA
The DNA here is from genome assembly GCF_019279795.1 of Protopterus annectens. Taxonomy (NCBI): domain Eukaryota; kingdom Metazoa; phylum Chordata; order Ceratodontiformes; family Protopteridae; genus Protopterus; species Protopterus annectens. Next base: position 1,557,751,810 of record NC_056732.1, read on the forward strand.
CTTATTATGTTCTTCTTCGTTGACATCATGATCTTCACCCATTTGAACAACTGAGGTTTCATAATGGATTTCTTTTAACTTTCTGTCATTTTAAACTCTTAATTATAGCAGTCTCAAAAACAACTCACCCAGTCATCTTTATGGTGCCGAGAATAAAACCCTGACTGTAAGTAAGACACTCCAAGCTTACCTATCAACCCAAGCACTAGAAGACCTGGTGAGGGAGGGTAGAAGTGTGTGCCTGATGCCAACTTGCCTATTGTTGGGAGAGGAATAGTATCATGATGCAGTGTAACACTGACACCAAGTAGACATATTGGATATTACAAGCACTACAAGACCCAGTGTCTGATCACAAGGTAAGTAAAAAAATAACTCTGTAGACTCCACTTGGCCACACAGGGAAGTGAGCTCCACTTGTCAGAGTTGCCTTACTATCCAGACATGAGCTTATATTCTTCTTTTATGATATCATAATTTGTTACCATTATTTACATCCCATATATAAAACAGCTCTAAAATATTAAATTTAGCTGTAATGGCTGTAAATTTCCTGAAAAAAAAAAGTTTATCAGCTCATTAACCCCTATTTGGTGCTGAATGTCACGCATCTAGCAGTATACATACATATATCAGTGCATTCCAGAGCATTTACTGGAAAATCAACTTAAAAAGCATAAGATAAATGATTGCAAAGCTACTAAAGCTATACAAATAGCAGTGCTATCAGTAACTAACATTTTTAGGGTGATAATAATGCATTCATAGCCTTTCCATAAATACTGTAATATAGTAATATTGCACTCACACCCAAAAATTCTATTTTTGTTAAACTTTCATAAAATATTATCATATCTCAGAAACTGTACAATCTAGACAAGTATTGCTGGAATGCCTTTGTTAACCACTCAAAAGCTTTCATGTGACAGCAGAAAATTTCTCTCTGAGTACATGTTTATTGAAATATCTACAGAAATATGAAAATATATGCATAATTATATACTTCGCAACATAAATAACACTAAATATTGTTTAAGATGTGCAACTTACAGTGTAAATGTGAAGGGCAGTTTTTTTAATAACATCTAAGTTTCACCTGATGCCATACAATAGTTTGTAAGTCACTTGTTTTTGAAGTAGTAAATCTATATGGAAATTTTGCTTATTTTTATAATAACTAATAAACAACTAGCAATATCTCCAGTATAGTGTTATATAAATGGGCACTTGACAATTAATTTTCCAGTCTGCCACCGTGTCATTTCACACCATGCCCCTCAATAGCATGTAGGTTTCTCATTTATGGAACAATAAACATAGATATGAAAATATGACTAATAAGCGGTAAACAGCGATTTCTCCACTACAGGATGCTCTAAATTAAGACTCTTAGAGCCATTTTGTTAATTAATCCCTGTCTTTTCTAATACTGCCTATTATTAACTGGTAAGTGACTCGGTTAAAGAAGCCAGTCTCAAATAACATCTGAATGCCATAAGGAGCTTTGGATGCTAAATGGATGTAAACAGAAAGGGCATTATAGGCTTGAATGAGTTAAATTCATGAATATTCTTGAATTCACAATCTAATTTCCCAAGCACAGTGATGCCTTGTAATTTATTTGTTTCTCTTATACAAGTAAAATCAGCATGTTTATCATCTAAAATTAGGCATGCCAAGAGCTGTATAGAAAGCATTTTTATCTTTAAGCTTGATTTCACAAACTATATCTCCAAACATCTTACTCACCATGACAACTATCATGTTTGTATATGAAAAACAGTATCTTTGAATTGTCAAGTTCTAGCCACAGCTCTGATGGATGATATATGTTTACCTAAGAGATAAGGACGTTCCACGCTCTTTTTAAATGTCATACTGCATATTTATTATAATAAGAAGTAATCATTTTTTACTTCAATCTATGTTTTAGATAACTGCTGAAGGAAGTGATTCATTGCAGTTTTAGCTTCTGCAAAACATTTCATTCATTTACTGTTTTAACTACACGTTTCATTTGCCAATAGTATCAGAACAAGAAATTGAAAAGTTAATGGTTTAAAATATTGGACTACATGACAAATACTGTCAGATCAAATGTGTTAATACAGAAAAGTGCCTCTGGATGAATGCTCTCTGGGCTCTGTGTGCCAAATTATTACACATATAAACAAAATTGTGAAGTGATGCAAATGTAAGCAGATGGAAAGCCGATTCATATGAAAGGAAACAAGCATTTTTATTTACATTCATGTTAAAATGAATGCATATCTAGTTAAATTAACAAATCAGTGCTATGTTTAGGTTACAACACTGAGATACAGCAAAACAACCAACGGCATCACAGCATTTCCCCCATAAAGTTTAAATAAACAAAATGTATTCCAATGCCAATATGTCAGTTGTATGTGCAAAAAATGTATTTTAATATCAGTGTGTCTGTTGTATGTAGACAGAATATATTCTAATGACAATATGTCTGTGGAATGCATAGAAATTGTATTCTAATGCCAATGTATTTTTTTATGTAGAGAAAATATATTCTAATGCCAATGTGTTTGCTGTATGTATACAAAATTTATACTAATCACAATGAGTCTGTTGTATGCATACAAATGTGTCTGTTCTATGTACACAAAATATATTCTGATGACAATGAGTCTGTTTGTGATGGGTCTGTATGAGCCTCAATCCTCTCCATTGACTCTGTTGAGGGACGGTCACTAAGAGCAAAGATGGATTCACTCAGTATTTTCAGAAGCAGCTCCCTGTACCAAGCCCAATTTCCTTAAAGGCACACAGGGAGCATGCTCCAGACCTGTGGCTGGGCTCTCCTTCTCTCTTCAGACCCACACAAAACTGTACACTGATCACTTTGGAGCTCTGTGTCCTTGTTCCCAGTATCTGACACACGCACTTGGATATTTGAGTTTCACACACACAAACACACCTGGGAAAAAGCTGGCACAGATTTGCTAGCTGTGCCCCTTTCTGTACCACCTCTGAGGTAATCACATTGCCACCAGTCAACAACCCTAAGCTCTTACAAAGGGTACCCAATTATACTGTGTAAAACTAATACTAATACAAATGGTAGGGTGTGACTAAAGCAGCAAGGCTTTCAGGAGGGTCCACAGTGTCACTAAAGCAAGCATAAGTACTCTCAAGATGTTAAAAGTATTCTCTAAAGGGCCAGCCACAATGAAAGGTATTAAAATATTTATTGATAAATAATAAAATAGAAATTAGGAGAATACTGAATACAATAAACAACAGAGTTTCAAACACAGAGATATAAAGGATAATACATTTGGATAGTTTCTCACAGATGCAGAAAACGATACTAAACTGTCACTAAATGCCCCTGACTGACTAGAGTTACTGTTCCCTGACTACATACTAAAACAAGACAAGTGATATGTGCTGAGTGTCTTACCACAGCAAAAGCCAGATGATGTCTATCTTTGTCTGTGTGGATGTGTGAGATATATATATCCTGTCAGAAATATTTCCTATCGCATTCCACAGTGCTGCTATGAGAGTTCCAAAGTAACCAAATGCTGGTTAGAGGATGACATTACCTCTGGTCACCTGACTCTGGTACAATGCACACACTGAGCTTTGCTAAGATCTATAGCAGTATTTGAAAACTATAACACAATTTCAAACTTTCCACCCTTCCAGGATTTTCTGATAAACATGCACATTTGATCAGTTAAAACAATACTCCTAATATACATGTATACATTATTTCTGTCCAGCAGGACCTACTGTTGATGCATTTTTAACACAAGTAACTTTACAAATATATTTTTACCTCAAACATCTGCACAAATCAGTGTGACACTCAAATAACATAACATTCTTAACAAAACTCCAGCTAGCTAGCTATGCTGCATATGTACACATGTACTGGCCTACTCTCTCTGGCACAAATGGCACTACCTCATAACATCACACTGTTCTAAGTTTAAAAATATATTCTAATGATAATGTGTCTGTTGTATGCTATTCTATTAGATAAGAACTACTACTTCCATCTCCAACAAGAGAACCAAAATAACCCCCAAAAATTCTGGGCAGGGATAAATAAATGACTCTACCCAGGTCAAACCACCACTCCACCTCCCTCAGCCTCTACTGATAAACTACCAACGGATGTTGCTAACACCTTTAATAATTTCTTTACTGAAACAATCCAAACCCTTGCAAGCCAACTACCCCTTAACTCCTCTAACCCACTGGATAACACTTCCAGCTCCCAGCCCTGCTTTAGCTTCCAACCAGTCTCTACAACCTTCATTTGTTCACTACTCAAAAAATTAAAACCTACTACCCTAGCTGCTGACCATCTCTCAGCTGAATATTTGCAAAAAGCTGCTGATACCATAGTGTACCCCATTTCCATTCTAATTAATCAGTCCAGAGCAGAAGCCTCAGTCCCCTCTATCTGGAAAATATCTCCTGTCATACCCCTCCATAAAGTTGGTAACTCTATGGAGTTATCCAGTTACAGACCCATAGCCATCTTATCACCTCTGGCAAAAATAATGGAAAAATGCATCCATAAACAAATCCTGTACTTTCTAACCCAAAACAACCCACTGGCTAACTCCCAGCATGGCATTGGGCCATATCATAGTACCACCATAGCTCTCACATTCTCTAATGCTATAAACTATAACAGGAACAACAACAAGTTATCTTCAGCCCTTTTCTTGGACCTGTCCAAGGCTTTTGACATGGTTAACCACCATCTTCTCATCAATACCCTGGCAACAATGTCCCTAGGCAATCTCTCTCTCCGATGGTTTGAATCCTACCTGAACAATAGACAACAATCCGTCTTATGGCAGAACAAACTCTCAAACCTCCTACTCAACACTCTTGGTGTCCCACAGGGGTCTGTCTTGGGGCTACTTCTGTTTTCCATTTTTATCAATGATCTCCACAAAGCCATCCCTGAAGCCATCTGCATTCAATATGCAGATGACTCAACATTGATCTGCACTGGCACCGTGCAAACAGAGGTGCTATCAATAACTCAGAGTAATTTCAATCTAGTAAATAACTGGCTTGCCACTTGCTGTCTGATTCTAAATCCTAATAAAAAAAAGCTCCTACTTTTCACCCCCATGCAAAGATCCATGGCATTATCTCTCTCCATTAAGGCTAATAACGGTACCATAATCTCTCCAGATGCCCATAAAATACTGCTAGGAGTTATTATAGACAACAATCTTAAGTCTGATCTGCACGTCAACAAAACAATCAAAACCATTAACAGAAAACTGGGCTCACTATATAGGATAAAGCCATTCCTTACCTCACATGCTAGGACTTCCATTTCCCGCTCCCATCTACTCGCTAGACTCTACTACGCTTCCCCTCTACTTGTCAGCCTAAATAAAACTGATCTTAACAAACTCTCAATCTGCTATAATGTAGCAATATTTGCAACTGGTCTACCCTACAGAACACACCATTGTAAAAATATAAATTATCTCGGATGGCTAGAGCTTCCCAGGCAGATTCAGTATAATCAACTCATTGTGGCTCACAAAGCACTTAACCAACCAGATAATATTCCTGCCATGAAAAACATCATCTATCCCCACTCCAACTCCAGATCACTCCAGTCATCTAATAGACTATTAGTGCAAACCATAAAATCCAACAACTCAGCTGGTGACTCCCTATTCGCCAACTCTGCTGGCAAAATTTGGAATTCCCTTCCTGCCAGCATTACCCTAGATACCACCCTATCTCAATTTTAAAAAGCTCTCAAGGAGTATATTAAGTCTCAATGGATATGTCCCTGCTCCAAGCCTGACTAAATCTTTATGCATACTGGTCTAGTTCTGTGTCTGTAAGTGGTACTCAAATTATCTTTGTTATGCCAGCTTAGAAGATTGTTAGACTGTATACATTTAACTGGACTATAAAACATGTTATATTTGTATAAATTTAAATAGACTGTAAAATGTTCTATATTTGTATAATGTTTTGATGACTCCTGATCTATATGTACATTGTATTGTTTGTATATGTAACCACCTTTGGAGCTTTTCTCCCCGGGCTTTCGCTGAAAATGGGCATGTATCCAGTATATCCCAGACTATCCCGGTCAACAAATGTAAAATAAAATCAAATAAGTAAATAAATATGTATACAAAACATTTTTTAATGCCAATGTGTTTGTTGAATGTGTAGTAATATAACTGGTAACAAAGTAGAAAAGATGAGAAGAATGAAACTGAACTTAGAAAAGATTGCAGTCTATGAGTGCAGACTATCATTAGAGCCATGGAGCAATGAAAGTACTGCACTTAAGAAAATGTTTCTTAGACAATAAAAGCATTTATCTATTCAAAAACATGCACACTGATTGGACAGCCCATTAGCATGCCCATTGTAAATCAAATGTATACCAATAGAAAGAAATCTGGCCCCTTGACAATGCTTCAAAGGCTGGACTTTCTATTGGCATATGCTATATTACTCCCATAGTACATCTTATGTGGGAAAAAAAATATGAAAAAAATGTAGGACGGGCTGCAAAATACTACATAGCTGAGTGGTATGCTTAACAGAAGAATGATCAATCATACTGCCAGTAACAGTACCTCTCAAATTTCTATCATTTTGCAAAATGTCTATGATTTTCTTCATATTTCCGCTCTGTCCTTCATAAAATTTTTTGAAAAGCACTAAGGATTAGTGGTAGTCAATAATTCCAGATGTTAGAGTTCCATTCTCCCAGTTATTTGGAGAATGCCTATTTATTACACCTTTTGCTTCCCATTATGTTTTACTGTATATACAATTCTTGATGAAATCACCCAAGATATAGAGACAAACCATCGTGGAGAAGTTCTCTTCTCTGTGCCTGTCTTACCCTGCACTGATGTGCATTAAGTACCATATGCATGCACAGTACATCAGTACTTAGCAGAAGATGCAGAGGGACACTACATGTCATTATACAAGTCAATAATTAAGAAAAGTTAACAATTTATTTCTCAAATAATGTCATAGAATAATAACAATAATTCCTGACTGGATGTGAATACCACATGGTTTTACCATATGGTTGGCTTTATTTAATCACTTGGGCTTCACCCTCATGATCAAACCACCCCAAATATAGGTAACTCATGAGATACCAACACCCAGTTGTGGATTATTGCTAAATTCATCCATATGTTGGTTAGGAAACATCAGATATGGGTAATTGGACTAATACAGAAGGGTAGACTTTGTCAGCAGATAGCAGTAATAACTGTAATACAATTTGTGGAGCATTTATTACTACTGCATTTTGTTAAATATCTTTTAGATTTTTGGGCAGAACCCCTTTACTGATGAGATATGTGAATACAAAGGTATAAACTATAATCACACAGTGTATTACTTGTTCTGAGCTACAAATGCATAGACAGATACAGATAGATAGCTAGATAGATAGATAGATAGATAGATAGATAGACAGATAGATAGATAGATAGATAGATAGATAGATAGATAGATAGATAGATAGATAGATAGAATTAGAAATGCAAGTAGGTAGATAAATATAGGTATACATATACATAGCATACAAACACGCACACACACGTACATAGAGTGATACAGTTTTACACAAAGCAAAGAAATGTTCATTCATTTTTTAAATTGATTCCTGGCCAAACCAGACCCTATCCCAGCAACTCGCCTATCTCCATGTCTTTGGATGTGGAAGATAATCAGAGACTGGGGTGAAAATCCACAGAGATACGGGAATCTCATCAAGTCTCCCTCTGATATACAGGAACTCCAACAGGCATTTATATTTATCAATAGCTGGTGTACAAAAAATGGCTCAAACTCAACATCAAGTAGTGCAACACTGTAACAGTTGGTAAGCACCCCTTACTCTTGCTCCAGCTTATAGTATAGCTAGCACACTACTTCAAAATGAAACTAGAGTTTGTGACCAAGGTATATGGCCGGATAGCTCCATCCTATTTCACCATCACATTGCAGTGGTGGTTGGGAAATCATTTTACCTTGCACAGCTCATTGCAAATGGTATTTCTTGCAGATGAAATGAAGTTTTCACCTTTTTGTACTCCACAGTGATTAGACCATCATTAAGTATGACACCCCCACCTGGGTTGTACCATACTAAGTATATCAGGTAACTGGAAAGACCCAAGAGGTTTGGAACTAAAAAGATAATGAGTTTAAAAGACCTGAGCTACTAAGACTGGAGGTTTTATCCTATACTTAGTATCATAATATAAGATCACATTTTAAGAATAGTGTTTTTACAACTAAATTTTTTCATAAATATACAGAACATATGCAGGTCATCTTGTGTGTGTGTGTGTGTGTGTGTGTGTGTGTGTGTGTGTGTGTGTGTGTGTGTGTGTGTGTGTGTGTGTGTGTGTGTCTGCCTGTGATTTAAAAGCAGTAATGTTTCATAAATGTAAAGTCAGTGTTTTGTGATTAAATGTGGGCTATAGAGAAAACCGTTGATGTTACTACAGAAATGCTTCTGCCAAAATGTTGTTCACACTGACCAGTGCACATTTTTAGAAGAAGTACACTTCCAGTAATGCTTAATAAAGCACAGTGCAGGATATACAAATAAAAAAGTATACAAACATGACAAGCCATAACATTAAGCGCAAAGTACTCTAGTTAAGCAATCGTGTGACCATATGAACATTGGCATATAATTCATAGCCCCATCTTCACCACTCAGCCTGATACCCCACCCCTTTTTTTAGTACATCTGTCTCTAAATATTGCCCATTGGCATGGATAGATATCCTTTAAATTCTATGTAATGTTTTTCTTAATGTCTGATTTCAGGCTTTAATTTATATATTTATATATGCATATATTTTAGTGTGTTTATTGTGTTATGTCTAATATATATTATATTGTTGTCAAAGGTAAATTTCTAAGTTTTATGTAACTACACCTTACTGACGTATCTTTAATGACTAACTGAATTAATTACATGCATTTCTTCACTAAGTATTTAAACCAAGGTAACTAGTGACTCTGTTTTGTTTACTGATAAAGCCCTATTAAGGGTGACTCTAGTATATTTTGTTTAATAAAAGCTGGTTGACTAAATTTGTATTTGGAATGGTACCACTAACTATAGTCCATAGAACTTCCCATTTTTTTAAGTTAATTCATATTTTACCCAGAGTCGTTCTTGTCCAGGGTGTTTTTTTTGTGATGGCTGCATGCCCTTTTTGTGATCCATTATTTTTATTGGGGTTCGGTTTCTTTCCATATCCTAAAGTCATAATTTAAGCAAATTGGTGCTCTCCAAATTGTTGGTAGGTGTGCAAGCCATGCATGGTTGTGTGTTTGTAGATTCATAGGTGAGTATTAAGCTAGCTACCCTTGTGGGTTATTTTAGCCTTGCCAATTGCCCTCAGAGGTGAGAATCAAATCCTGTATATTGTGTCTATGAGGTAAACACCTTAACGTGTCTTTGTGTGCATGTGTCCATTGGGGTGTGTGTGTGTGTGTGTGTGTGTGTGTGTGTGTGTGTGTGTGTGTGTGTGTGTGTGTGTGTGTGTGTGTGTGTGTGTGTTTGTGTGTGTGTGTGTGTGTGAGTATGTGCATCTTGCAAATGGAATCCTATCTGGGATGCCAGTGTAGATTCTGCTGCCCCTACAATGCTGAAATGCTTAAAACTGACAATTAGACAATGAATGGATGAGTATATTATCCATATTGCAGAGTATCATTTGGCCATGGTATTTTTAATAAACAATAACATTGTCTTGCTCAAACTCCATTCTCATTTGGTCTCTCTGCACTGATGTGACTCACCATGAACTGACTAAAGATGTACTGCCTCTGGCCGCACAATGTGCCTATGGATGTGGCAACATATCCACAGGACACAGAACAAGTGCAGTTGTTGTCATTGTAAGAGTTCTTCAAGGACAGGAGGGACAAGAAATGTTAAACAAAATGAATTCCAGGTCTATTTAAATATTATTACAGTAATATTTGCAAGAGTATTATTTAAATCTTTAATGATGCTTGAAATTGTTAACAGAGATAAATGGTGACATGTATTTAACTTTTGTTTACAGTAGTCACAATTTTCTCTCTTTTATGAAAGCTATCAGACTTCATGGGATATATTAGGTTTTACTTCCTACATTGAATGTGAGGTAAAAGATGGTCATATTATAATGTAGTCTATAATCACCTTATCTCTTAAAGCTCTGCTAGTAGTTATTTTATTAAGTAAAAGGCTGTTAAAAAGGGATTTTGTCAGGCTTCATACATAGTAATATGGCATCTCACAAGGCATACAGCCTTCTATCTAGGTGTCAATAAGGCTTCACTTAGGAAGAAACAATCACACAGCTTTAATGACCCTAATAGACTCAGTTAATTTCTCTTATGGAGTCATTTTTTTTTTACATTAGCATAATCTGTAGACCTTACAAAGGTCTTTTTACTTGTTGAATCTCAAGACTTTTCTGGAATGCATGTCCTTTTCAATTGTGGACCTGGTTTCATTACTTGGCTTGAAAGTTACATTTTAGAAATATAATTTTCTGCACTATGGGGTTCTGCATTATACTTACCAGTTAAGCAAAACTTGGTCTTTTCAGATCAATCAAGTTAGGTTCAATTTTGTGAATGTTTGACTAAAGGTAATGCAATCAAGCACACACACAAACACACACACACACACACACACACACACACACACACACACACACACACACACACACACACACACACACACACACACATATTTACTGAAAAGCCTTTTCACTGAAAAGTATAGAAGTCTATAGATGGTACTTTTGGTGCAAAATAGGCTTTTTGTGATGTATATATTATGTAGAATGTTTTTAATGAAATTGCTTTTCAGTCAAATTTACCTTTGGTCATTTTTCTGACCATTTGTACTTCAGCCAAAGTTATATTCAGTAAAATAATGCACAATCACACACACACACACACACACACACACACACACACACACACACACACACACACACACACACACACACACACACGTGGCAAATGCAGTAAATAAAAGAAGAAACTATTATAATGAATGAGTGATATCGCTTAAAAAGCCAAATTCCATAAAATTCCATGACTTTCCTATACCTAGATAGTTCAAATTTGTGATTTAGGAGTACATATCATAAAAATGGAAAAATCAGTGTTTCTAACAATGCTTCCTCCAAAATTTTCATAACTTTCAGTTTTTTCATTTAGCATTATCAACAGATTTATGCTTCTCATTACAAAAAGACCACCACCGTATCACCTTGAAAAGGATCAGCCAGCTTCATATCATCTTACAGATGGTCAACTGCCTTTAAATCTAAGAATGTTTAGAGTTTATATTATTAACCCTTATTTTTAAATTACTATAGAACTTTCCCAATTGCACTTATAAGCTGACATCTGAGCAGTCCTTCCTGCTCCCTTAGATTGCATTTTAATGGTTCAATACTTATTTGTGGACAATCCAGTGTGATGATGCCTTCTGTGTTCTTGGTCCAGAAATTTGGGACTTCTTACCTCAAGAAGTTAGAAGTGCTCAAAAAAATCCAGGCTGAAATTATTTCTGATCTAAAAGAAAATAAATGCAAATTATTTTTTTCCACCCTCACACCCTAAATGCATTGCTCTCAAAGAAAATTTCCTACTGTTGTTGATTCCTTCTACAGATTCATAATGCTGTATACAATGCTAGTTATTGATTAGTGTAATTAATGTACCTATTTTGTAAGTCTTTAGCTTATACTTTGTAGTCTTTCCTTTGCCTGTTTTTATTGATTTGTTAACTGGTTAACCCTACAAAACACGTGTCCCATTTCAAAGGCAAGGCAGGAGTACTATCAGGTTAAGTGACTTGCTTAGAAGCACACAGTAGGCAAATCAAAGTTGAACATGGTAATATAGGAGCACAGGAACAATATTGGACAAATGATCATAGGGACAATAAGATGCTTAGCCATGTACACCTTAAAGTAGACAAACTTAAAAGTTCTTCCCACCCTTATCAAGCACTCGGTTTCCAACCTGAGCAAGGCCATACATGAAAATCTTGATTTAAATTTATATCTACCCAGACAGTAATAAGGACCAGCTTGAAGGTAGCTGAGTAGCACTTTGGTTGACCTATTGTGTTAACTTATCAGTTGACTGCACACACTGCAGAACATGTATTACTTGATGAGCAAGTGCTTTTACAGATCTTCAAACGTTAGAATGTTTTAATGCAAGTTAAAGTGAATTCACCTTTAAGTATGTTCAGGTAGTGGGAGTAGCTAGCTGGGGTAGGCCAGAGCTCACATGTGACTGGCTGAAACATTAAATTATTAGGCGGGATCCTGTTGAGATTCCTCTAGCTTTCAAGTGCATATGAGCCCTTGGCTGTTCAGACCATTACCCATGACAAATCAATTTAACTTAAAAATCAAAATTGAAATTATTTCCCTTTTAAAAAAGAAAATATTGCTGATAAAAAAAATGGCTTGAAAGTCACTATCACAGTTCAGATTCTTTTGTTCTTATTTTCTGCTTACTTTATGTTTGTTTCATTACGCCAGTTTTGTGTAGTTTATTCAAATAATTTTCCATAAAGAGCTTTCATATAAGTGTCTTCGGACTTATCAAAAAATCAATTAACCAGCCCACTATTACAAAGCTCAAATCTTGTCTGGAAAGCCAAGGGCTCATATGCAGTTGAAGGCTAGAGGAGTCCTGCCAAATGATGACCTGCTTCAGTCAACTATATGTGAGCTCTGGCCTACCCCAGGAAACCACTAATACTACCCAAAATTAAAGCCAAATTCACTTTAATGTGTTAAAACTTTGTGACCTTTGAAGATCTGTATAAGTGCTCATCCATCGAGTAATGAAGAGTGTTGCAAAAAACAGCATTGATCACCTTTTTCCCCTGGAGAAGAGGATTCAATACTAAGGAGTAACTTTAGTCATTCAGTTCAGCTAAGAGTCTCCAGCTATCTTTTTGGGACATTTTCAATTAGACCTAAACCATAACTGGTTTGGGTAAGATAGACATTTGGGCAGACAAAGTAATGGTTTCTTCAAGAGTTTTTTACTGATACATACACATGCCTCAGATTTAGAGCTAACAGCAACATTTCCTCCTCTTTCAATAATCTATCTGGGATGAGAATTTGTCCATGATTCCTTGCAGTGGGCACTAGCTCTGCCCTTTTTGTGGCACTCATCTACTTCAACTATAGGTGAGATACCTTACAGCAGCATTCATTCATTCACAACTCAACTGCACACACCAAATGCATTCTCTTCTGACATAAGCTAAGCCCAGTATCTGTGCCACGTCTTTTGGTTCTCACCTGACCACATCAGGAATGAATCATGCTTCCAGGGAGCATCCAGCAATACTTGTGTTTCCTAGCATGAAAAATGTAGCTATGTCTTCTTAGCAGCCACTACAATACAAATAAAGGTCGCAGAGCTATACTGCTTGCCTGTAAAGAGCATACAAAAACATGTACAGATATGTACCGACAACGCAACAAAAGTCCCTACAGAAATACCTATTTGACAGGTGACCAATATCTGTAATGCTTGCCCTTCAGAAAGCAGTGTGTGTGAACTGACGTGCATGTGGAACTATAAGCAAATGGTGTTTTAACACAGTCTAGTATGTGTGCATATACAATGATCCTTAAGCCACCAAAGTCCTGACAGATTTCCATAAGATACCCTCTGTGATGTTCATATAGTATATAAAATAAAACAGAAAGAAAAGACAAAGTTCACAAGGACTAACAAGGAAAAAAATAAATGGATTAATGTCTATAAAGCAAAGAGAATTCATACTAAAAAGTACACTGCTTTGTTATGCACACAGATTACAGGGAATGATAATATTTTTCTTCCATAAAACCTTCGGTCTACAGAAAAAGGGATACTTTTTTCCAAAAGAGACTGTAGAAAAAAAGAGGCAAGGAGCAGGTGACAAGGAAGAAATCAAAATCTGAACATGGAAGGATTGAAGAACATTGCTGTAAGAAAAAAAAGAGGTCAAAGACAGAAGTTGACAACATGGCTCAAGCTGTGGATGTACAAATCCAGCTACATGGGAATTATATATTTGCAAAGGCAATAAGCAATGAAGCAGTGAGATTAATAAGACTAATGGTGATGAGGAACACTCCTTTGTAATAAGCAAATGGTGTTTTAACACAGTCTAGTATGTGTGCATATACAATGATCCTTAAGCCACCAAAGTCCTGACAGATTTCCATAAGATACCCTCTGTGATGTTCATATAGTATATAAAATAAAACAGAAAGAAAAGACAAAGTTCACAAGGACTAACAAGGAAAAAAAGAAATGGATTAATGTCTATAAACAAAGAGAATTCATACTAAAACGTACACTGCTGTGTTATGTAACACACAGATTACAGGGAATGATAATATTTTTCTTCCAGAAAACCTTCAGTCTACAGAAAAAGGGATACTTTTTTCCAAAAGAGACTGTAGAAAAAAAGAGGCAAGGAGCAGGTGACAAGGAAGAAATCAAAATCTGAACATGGAAGGATTGAAGAACATTGCTGTAAGAAACAAAAAAGACAGAAATTGACAACATGGCTCAAACTGTGGATGTACAAATCCAGCTACATGAGAATTATATATTTGCAAAGGCAATAAGCAATGAAGCAGTGAGATTAATAAGACTAATGGTGATGAGGAACACTCCTTTGTAATAACTGATAGAGCAGGTATTACTGAATTAGAAGTCGAAGATTTTTTAGATCTGGTCAGAAACTATATTCTTGTAATTCGAGATTTAATTATTAGAGGAAGTGATACTTACATCTGCAGAGAAGATAAAGAAAATTGAAAAGTGACATGCTTGCCAGGGGCTAAAACAGAGGATGTGAGAAAGGCCTTAGAACACTTTAGCATTAGGAAGTATGGATCTGTTTTTATTTATGTTGGTAAATATGATCTCATCCATAATGACTCTCAGGATGCATTTTTCACAAATCAAATAAAGAAAGGACAGTCGGGTCACTGTAAATGAAAAGATGCTTTGGTTAACTACATACATGAAAAACATATCCCATTTAAAAAAATGGAAATGCATACAGTATCTGAGCCTAATTTTTGGCACACGCGTTTAAATAGGATAGCATGCAGTAGTCAAGATCAGGAAAGAGAATTTTTACAGATATTTTTAGATGTTTGATAAAGACAAGGCAGGATTTTGCCAGGTCAAAAATTTAATAGTTCACAGATAGCAACATTTGATTCATCTCTGATGGTTGTTAATGCTAGGAGCATTAATAATAAAGTTTTTTTTTATTAGAAAATTTGCTACATTCCCAAAAGATTCATGGTGTTATTCTTTGTGAAACATAATGACTGGAAACCTGTTCCATCAGGGTATAAATGTTTTTACTGTAACAGACATTCTAACAAAAATCAGGTGGAGGTGTTATGATAGGGATTAAAGATAGATATGGGACCTATGATTATTACATTTTCAGTGATAACCGCAATACTGTAGATTGTGTAACTGTAACAATACAGAAAACCCTGAAACATTTAACAGTTGGAGTGCATAGACTACCAAAGTCAAGCGCTGATGAACTACAGGAATTTATATATTTGTTACATGAAAACATGAGGGAAGAATAATAGTGGCTGGGGACTTAAATTTACCAGAAACAGACTGGAATAATATTGATTTGACAACATCAGTAAGGAAATTATTCACAGTGTATGTTCAGAAACAATAGTTGATTCAGCTTGTAAAAAAAGCCTACCAGGGAATGGAACATCCCCGGGATTCAAGAAGCTCAGTGCAAGGACGGTTTTAGCCTTGCGCCGAGCATCCTCATTACAGATGGCGCAACAGTGCCATATGAATATGCATGAGGGCACGCCGCTGCATCCTCGACGTGCACAGGAATCGTGTGCAAGTGCAGGGGGCATGTACAAGTGTTCTATGAAGGCGTAAACATGCCCCGACACTTGCAAAACCTACTATGCCTACTAGTAGAGCCTGCCCCTAATAGTAAGTCAGTAAGTCAGTGTCCGTGGATACTGAAATGTATGCTAAGCATACAAGAGTGTCCACGAACAGTGAAATAAAATCGAAGTACTAAACACACAAGCACGTAGTGGAATGTAGAGCCCTGTCCCTAGAATTGTCACAATTAGATTCCCTGTCCCTGTGTCCCTATTATACATTTGAATTGCAGCAATATCGAAGGTGTAAGCAAAGCCCAGCATGTCTGTGCGTCGCTGCCCTCTGCCGAGCGTAGCTTACACATCATATTCATTCAGATAGAGAAAAACATGCGGAATCAACATAAGTGTCAATAGTGTAGTGTTTAGAGCATCCGCCTATCAAACAGGCATTCATGGTTTGAGCCCAACAATAGCACATATAATTTTACATGTGGAATGAATGTTCTTTTGCCATAAAACTGACATAAAATTATCGCATGAGATATTTAACTTAAATATAATTCAAGCAAAGTGGCACTGTCATAATGAATAAGGTACTAGTAAGCAGGTGTAAGCACAAATAAGCAGCAGTAAACACATATAAGTACCAATAAGCAAGTCTGAGTGCACTTACGCGGGTCTAAGCAGTGCCCAGTATAGGAAATGTATATAAGTATATACAGATATATAATATATATATATATATATATATATATATATATATATATATATATATATATATATATATATATATATATATATATATATATACACACACACACACACACACACACATATATATATATATATATATATATATATATATATATATATATATATATATATATATATATACCACACACACACACACACACACACACACACACACACATATATATATATATATATATATATATATATATGAAGAAAGAACAACGTAACAATAAAGCATACAAAAGGAATGAGAAGGGAATCAACAGCAACTCCAGTATTATATAGCGCTGTCAGTGTATGTTATATCCGGCTGGGCAGGAGTGAGCAAAGCACTGCTACTCACACCACAGGCAGGATATTACCAGTGGGAGTAACACTGTTGATTTGCTAAGTCTACTTTACACACAGAGGGTAGTCCCTGGTGGAACTACCTAAAAATTGATAGACCATTTGGCCTTCTGACCATTACACAAGCAAGGGCAGGTATGTTCAAGGACTAAATGGTAGGAGAGCCCGAGAATACATGGGTTGGGACAACATACGTGCAGGACCCCTAACGCTCTGGAGAGGGCAATGCGTGGAGTTGTGTCATGGCTGCTATAACACGTGGACAATGGATGGTATGCGTGTATTTTGTCATAATGAATAAGGTACTAGTAAGCAGGTATATATATATATATATATATATATATATATATATATATATATAGTTGCAGACATATACATATAAGTATATGTATATATATATATATATATATATATATATGTATGTATATATATAAACATATATATATATATATATATATATATATATATATATATATATATATATGTGTGTGTGTGTGTGTGTGTGTGTAGATATACACAGATATACAACTATGATAGGAAACAACACACAAGAATGATATATGTTCACAGGCTATGCCAATGGACGTGAGGAGCCCAAGTAAAAAACATGAAACATGTAGCATGACCTTCCACACCCCCAGCCGGACATGGGAAACATATACACAAACAATGTAAAGAGTCCACTGCTCCCCAGACCACAGGCAGGATACAACTGGGGGGGTACACAGTGCACCCGTGAATTCTAATCTTGGAACACAGACTGGAGCGTCCCTTGCGGGACACCCCAAAAATTGCCAAGACCAAAAGAAGGTGATAGACCGACCATTCTGGCTGGGGTGTATACATATTCAAAATACAAGGGTGGGAAACCCTGATGACCCATGGGCCAAGACAATTGTATGAAATGGGTCCCGTGAAGTGGAGAGTGGGCAGCGTGTAGTGATGTGTCCAGAACAGACCAGGACCCAGAGTAAGGAAGGGTGCTGTTGAGGAGGTGGAGGTGGGGGAACTATGGGTAGCTACTTATGGGTCTAGGTGTGCAGGTGTTGGCTGATGTGGGCCTATATGGACAGCCCTAGGGATGTAAGCGAATGTGTTCATTGGGCAGAGGTGTCGCCCAACGAGCAGCCACACCCACTATGAGTCCCACTGCAGCAAAGTGTAATCTATATGGCAAGGAACGGAATAGCCAGATGTAGACGTATATTTGTAGTGGTATGTGTGTGTATACCTACCCATAGTGACATAGAGATAAGCCTCTCCCTCTCCGTAGCACAAATGTATACATACAGAGACAGAATACCGATACATACCCACATATAACTATATATATATATATATATATATATATATATATATATATATATATATATATATATATATATATATATATATATATATATATATACAGACATCCATAGACCCATATGTTGTGAGATATATATACAGCAAAATATAAATATACATGTATGCATACATATACAGATATATCTGTATATAGTAATGTAAATATATATATATATATATATATATATATATATATATATATATGACTGTAAATATACACATGTATATAGCTAGGATATGATACAGCAGTTACGAGTAACATATGTTCACAGGCCATGCATATGGGGGTGAGGGGTCCAATAAACAAACGTGTAACATGTAGCATCAACCCCCCACGCAGCTAGGCTGGTGAGACATACAGACACACAGTAAAGGTAATCACACCACTGCTTCCCAGACCACTGGCAGGATACTACCAGTGGGAGAGACTTGCCAGGTCTAATCTTGAAACATAGACATTGATGTCCCTTGTGGGACACCAAAAATTAATGATCGGAGGCAGTTCTGGTAATGACTTATCAAACCAGCCTGTAGATGTACACAGACCAGTAGGTTGTGCAAGCCTGATAACCCATGGGTCGACACAATGTATGACATGTGTCCCGACACGGGGAGAGTGGGCAGTGTGTAGTGGTGTGTTTATACCCCACTTGCACCCACAGTAAAGATGAGTGCTGTAGAGGTGTGGCAAGTGGGAGAACTATGGGTATGCAATTATGGGCCTAGGCGTACAGATATTGGCTGGCGCAGTCATATTAGGACTGCTCCGGGGATGTAAGTAATATTCTGAAATGGGCATAGCTGACGCCCATACCTCTCAGCCCCTAAGAGTACATCCACTAGACAGGACATAAACCACTGGGGGATCAAATAGGGACCATACCTCTGAACTGTCCCCGATTTCCAGGGACATCCCAGATTTCGACTCGGTTTCTAACTCTGCCCCACTTAATCCCTCCTAAAACTAGTGACATTTGGAGGAAAGTGGTGAATTACATGTAATGAATAACGACAACAATTAAAAGTTATAAACATCATTTACAAAATGTGTATGAATTCATATGCTCTGAGTCTGTCAATGTGTAAGGTTAATAGCACCAATAATTTAAATGTGTCCCTGATGTTGTTATGCTGTGTCCCTGATTCAGTTTGTATATTTCCCCAATCGTATGAGAGGTCTGATAGTGACAGAAAGCACATATTCCACTGACAACCTTAGAAAGATGATAGAATATTAGGTATGCAGTAGCATGACTCGGCTGAAGGATGTGGGTTCCAAAACCCAATTACTTGTTTGTATTGAAGAGTGTCAGTTCCCATGTATTAGCCAGATGGGTGCAGATTGTAAGAGGAACAAACCAATAATATGAATCAAACTCTGGACAGGCCGCGGATTCCGTACAGTCGAACGGCATGCTGCCGCCTAATGGGCAGCCATTCCTGATACTGTAGGCATGTAATCTGATGTAATAGGCATCACAAAGTAATATCGTAGTCCTCACTCCCATGCAGGGGTGTGAGTGTCAGATGCAAACACCAAATGCAGTGCATTTGCAAGTGCGGGAGCAAGTGGGTGTATGCCTGTTTGGTCGCCAGTATGCGAGTATTACACTAGTAAAGCAATGTAGAGGCTAACTGAGTGTAAGAAACTGTAACCAGAGGTTAGCATTGCTTAGCACCATGCAAATCCATGCATACCCACTCACAACTGCTTTAATGAGCCTTAATCACACTGTTTCCAATGGCCTTGTTCTGCCCAGCAACAAAATAAACAGCTTCTGTAAGGCTTGAAACCAGGACCCTGCACACACAGCTATTGCAATTTACCACTAAGCCATGGAAGATATACAGACATCGGACCTTATCACAAACATATCATCCAGCACAGTCATTCAACAGTATAGGAAATGTATTCCATCATGTAAATGTATGTGTGAGTGTTTATGTCCAGCATATAGATACATACATATATATAGATATATCAGGAACATCCCATGTGACAACAAAGCATTACAAAGGAATGAAAAGGGAAACACCAGCAATGTCTGTATTATGTAGTGGTGTCGTCCTATGTAATATCAAGACTCCCTCAGACAGACATGTGTCAGTCATGCACACAAACATTTGTACATTGGCCATACACATCACTCTGTGCATGTTATTTACATTAACACAACAGTTCCTGTCCAATCATTATGTGAGAACAGTACTCTTGCAAGGTGCTGTGTGCAACATCATTATCATGATAAAGGTAAATGGGGTAACCATATAGGGACTGGTAGTGTTATGTGTATAATGGGGTCGTCCACATCACGTGTACCTGGAACATTTAGGAGTCATTAGGAGTCATGTGCATACTAGGACTGTGCGCTTGAGAGACAGGGGTGAGGACAAATGGAGTATGTTGTTATGCATATTAAAAGGGTTACATATGTCCAGTGGACACGTGTGTGAAATGGACAGCTATGTATGGGGCAAATGTTGTTCTAGGAACTGATTGGCCATTTGTTTCTGTAGGGTGAGAGCGGGATGTGGTGGAAGGAGAGTATGTATGTTCATGGAGGATAGGTAGGGTAGGATGACAGACAAGACAGCATACAGGGTCATTATATGACACATCTTGGAGGATACACCTCGGACGGGGAGGGGTGTTCGGCATTCACAAGCCCATGAGTCCCCAGATGGAAACAGCGGGATGGAGGTCCCCAGCCATGGGCAGTCACCATTGCACCAGAATAGATACAAAGGTAGCAGTGCTGGGGGGTGTCTAGGAGGGGCAGCCTCACCCTGTAAATGTGACACTCTGCCCTTGAGCTGGCGTATCTGGCCTTGAAACCCCTTATTAAGCCCCCTATGCACCACGTCCGGGACTGTACGACAGCTGACATGTTCCTGTCTAGACCTGCTCCCAGGGGGAACAAGCCCCATCCTCAATGGTGGTACCACCAGAAGGCGGTGCAGAGCCAACAGAGGTGGCGGTCCAAGGCTAGGCCCCAGATGTGCTGGTGCCCGGTGCCATAGCCAGCTGAAGTGGGACAGGAGGTTCTGCTGGGACCTCCAAACCCATACAGCCTATGGTGTTGCAGTTTAAACACAGATATGGCTTAGTAATAGCCAACAGCATTCAGGATTACTTACAACAGCATGCATAGATATGACCATCAACCCAAACAACAGATGGTATACATTTGCAGAGGGAGCACAACACATGCATATATACTGCATGACATCTGTACAGCTTGTAGAAGACTTGTGACTGCAGCTATGAGCAGTGGTCCATTATTGGCATGTCACTGAGAACCCCAGACAGTGTCTGTCATACCACTGTTTCATGTGACATATGTCCAGTCAGGGATGCGATGGCAGTAACTCATCACTATCACCATGTACTGGCTGCAATCCTCACACTATGCTCCTGCTGTTCACAGATTTGTGTTCAGTGAGTTACACAGGAAACAAATGGTTCCACACACTGACCAGTCCACAGATGGCCCTACAGATGGGGGTCCCTCACAAACAGACCACTGTCTTGTCAGTTTTAAAACATGCAGAATAGCCATTACCACACACAACTTGTTAAACAGGCAGTTGTCTCAATGAAGCATAGCTACACTTACATGCTGTAGTCATGTCTGGCACATCACCCTCCTGTCTTTAGGCTTTTTTCACTGTGTATGTTGTTTGAGGAACATCCAGATATAATCTGTGATGCCATTTACCAAACACCAGATCCAGGTACCACTCGCAGCGACTGTCATGGGAAAACACCAACATGATGTTCCTAGACATTGTACTGTGTTTTTCATGCGAATGGCTATGGGAACATCATCACAGCTGTTCCACATGCAATCAGCTAGAGGAGGACTGCAATAGGTGCAGAGGCCATTACCTGAACATGACCATCACTTACAATACACAAGCTGTACACCTCCACATCCACCAGCGAGTGTGTGGGAGGGACAGACAGAGGCAAAGTACATCAGAAGGGCTTTGAGACTAAAACCTAAGTATTGTCTGTCACACACCTACCAGTACAGGGGTTCAAACCACAGACCGACTAGTCATTACTATTACAAGTGCATGCAGTTACACCATGTGCCACAAAGCTGACATGTTGGTGTGCTGTAAGAGCATATATGTGTGTTGGTGTGCGACATCTGCAACAGAGATATAGTAGACATACAGTAGGTGTAGCACACATGGATGTCCACATGAACGGATGTCATTGTCAACACAATCACACTATCTAATGGACTCACATTGACACTCTTTGCCAGGCCCACAAATACACTCCCAAACCACTTAGTTTGCCACACTGCAGTAATGCACAGGTACTACATGCACCACAGGGGATATCCGGAGGTTCTATGAGCTAGGGCATGTGAATGTGTTTGACTTCTGTCGGCATTCCAATGGGAGTTATACTGGGAGTGACTGTGGTTGGCAGCATCATACCCCACACGCAGGCACAAGGTGCCAGTACTGACATGCATGTGTGCATTGCTTCATAGTTGTGTAGTGGTTGGCTGTGCAAGATGGCTGTGCAAGGCTGGGTAAGGGGTAATCCTTGGCATCATGCCACCCGACAATGGTGTGCAGTGTGGTACAGGGGTGTAGTGTCTGCAATGTCCCACACAGATGGGCATTGTATGAACTGTCTTGACATCCTGGTTACCATTGTGTATGGCCGTAGCTTTGCAATGCATGCCCTGTTTGTGTTTGATAGTCCTTGGCATGGACATTGCCTGGGATGTGCATGTCCCACAATAATGTACAGTGACATGTACAAGTGTACCTGGTTTGGCTGGCACATGTTGTGTACACAGGCTGTTATCCTCCGATATGCAAATACTGGCCTGGTGTGGCAGAACCTGCTTATAGTAAGCAGGTTAACCCTGCACCTGCATTGATAGCATGATACAGGTATTCCCTGGTGTCAGTAGCATCGGTCCATACAGGGCACATGTGTAAGGCATTGTATGGCCTCTGTGGATCACACTGATGGCACCACATATGTTGCAGGCATCCCCTTCAACTATTTAAATTTATTGGCCATCCTACTGTATTCCATAGTACCAGAATACAAAAGTGACCACCCCTTTCAATCCATCTTGCTGTTTTAAAAATAGTAACTCTCCTCTAAACCTTAACTTTTTAAACAGGTAAACCTAAGTTACCTACATTCACATCTAACTTCTCTAGTGCACACTGCAGTGTGCATTTTTTTAATCTTACCTTTAAGCATCCCTGTGACTAGCACTTGCTCTAATACCTGCTGGAAAGCACTAGGAAGCCTTAAACTGATAGAAGCACTCAACTCTCCTTGTTAATAAGGATAAATTAATTGTAGGCACTAAACAGCCCATAATTGCAAAGTACCTTGCTAAGGTAGGGGAAAACAGCTCCTGTACTTTACAAAAAAAAAAAAAAAAGCACCAAACCTGGCATGTCCAAGGGTCAGCTTCCTGTGATTTCTCCTGTCCACCTGGTGAATCTGGGCATACTGGGGCAATGCAGTAATTGCCTCATGTACACAGACAACCCTCTCCTCCTACCACCCAGCACTACAACCTGTGAGAGTTGCACTTACATAGCCAAAATGGAAGCAAAGCTCTCTCCACCCAAGATTGTGCTAGACAGTCAAGAGGAGAAGGTTAACACCCACACTACACCTCAAGCAACACATAGCCCTTGTAAACCCACACCACCAACACCCACATATAGCAACACTAAATCCATATATGCAGAGGCCCTTAACTGTAACCTGCCCAAGCAACAAGGACCTCTGAAGCTGAAACGCAAACAAATACCAATCACAACCAAAGTGTCACATAGCTCACAACACCAGTGTGCCACACAGCAACAGCCCCTAAGGCAAGACAACGTACCTAACACTTTAGTCATAGGTGACTCTATAGTCTGGCACACTGATGTCCCACTCACCAGGTTGAACAAGGAGAAAATTACAGTCAGC
This sequence comes from Protopterus annectens, assembly GCF_019279795.1. Classification (NCBI taxonomy): domain Eukaryota; kingdom Metazoa; phylum Chordata; order Ceratodontiformes; family Protopteridae; genus Protopterus; species Protopterus annectens. The sequence continues at coordinate 1,557,776,212 of NC_056732.1, forward strand.
TGCCTTTTGGGTGCCAGGATCCGCCACATAACGCATGCAGTCAAGTCACTCCACAACAAGTACAAATATGACTCTGTCATTGTCCATGTTGGAGTGAATGACTTGAGAAGTACCTCCCTGGACAACATGTAAAGAGATATGGAAGAGCTCTCAGATCATGTGGCCCAGGCAGGTATGACCCTAGCCCTGAGTAGCATCCTACCTTAGCCCACAATGATACCACAATATAAGAACAAAATGATTGACTTCAACAATTGGCTAAGCTTCTGGTGTCATTCAAAGGGGATCCAGTATCTGTCTGCCTGGGATGACATGAGCGACAGACCACGATGCTTTGCCAGAGATGGTCTGCACCTGTCGCCCCTGGGATTCAGGTTACTGGCTAAGGCTCTTGCCACCCCTATAGTGCCTTTTTTAGGCAAAGTTCAAAGGACAAAACCACCACTGTAACAGGTACAAGCATGCAAAATCTGAAGGTAATGCTACTCAATGCTAGAAGTCTAAACCTCAAAATGCACTCTCTCGAGGCACTCCTAAAAATGGAGGACATCGATATCTGTGCGGTAACTGAGACCTGGTTCAAGGCTCCAGAGAGCACCCCCGCAGTACCAGGCTACAACACTTACCACACTTTTCAGCCACCAAACCAGGACCGAAACACTAAAGGTGGAGGAGTGTCAATATTCACCAAGGATATTCACACCACCAGGCTAGTTGCCCAACACAATGCATCTGAAATTCTCCAGGTGCAACTAACACTAGGTAAGGAGCACACCAGGACTGTTCAGCTGTATCAGCATGAAATAAAATGCATGAACAAATAAGTTTCAATAAGGCAGGAAGCCAAAGAACCAAGTGCACGTAAAGGCTAAAATCCACGTGTTTATTGCAGACAACGGCAAGTGCTTTCACCCTTCTGGGCTTCTTCAAGCCAAAAAGCACTCATAAAACAAAACTAATTTATATACACATTAATCGCAGCAGTTATTACATCATATCCTGCTACATTGTTATTCTTAAAGCATCAGTACATCTCAATGTTTAAAAAACAACCTCTTACCTAACACCTAAATCAACATGGACACCATAACAAGGTCATATTTAAGGAATCTATTTATAAAACAAGTACTGATAAACTAATAAGACACTTTTCGAAGATTATATTAAAAGTCATTCTCATCTGACACTATTAAAAATCACTTGGAGTATGCAGTAGCCAATCACAACCTTATTGCAAAAAATATATAAAGTGAACAATATATTGGTTCAGAAAAAGCAATTCTTAAAAAACATCAAAAAAACATTTAAAACTTTACTACTAACTTCCTGCTTTTCAGGGCTGGTTTAACAGAAATGTTGTCATTCAAACCAGGCTCCTGTTCTGCCCGTAACCTAATGATCCACTTCATCTCTGTTCTCTCAGTGTAATTCCTTCTATCCTCCCCCCAATACTAGTAGTATTAACTTGGAGCACTTGGAACCCTAAAGAATGTTGTGAATCTATGTCCAGTACGTGCTTCGAAAGAGCATTCTTAATGGATTTAATGCAGATATGATATAGATGTTCCCTAATCCTGTCTCTGGGCCTTCTATCCATTTTCCCTACATAAAATGCAGGGTAAGCTGTACACCGGGCGAGCTATACTATGTGTTCAGTTGTACAGGTAGCTGTGGAATCAAGCCTAAAGGTCATCCCTGTAACTGGGTGCACAAAGTTAGGATCACTATTTAAATATGCACAGTAGTTGCAACTATTACATGGGGTTGTACCCAAAGGGGGCATACCACTTAGATCCATGTTACTAGCCCTAGTGTAACACAGTAATCTTTGCAGGTTCTTCCTATTCCTAAACTGGAAATAGGGTCTATCACCTACAATCTCTTTCAAGTGTGGATCTATCATGAGGACTCCCCAATTCTTAGCAAAGATTTTTCTGACTAAGTGACATCCTAACCACTGGATCATAATTTCTCTTTATATCAATCTTGGACTCCATTACATTGCTGACTCCACTCCTGTCAGCAAAATAAGGGGCGGCAACATCCCATCTCAGCAAGTTCACCCCTTCAAAACCTGCTGTAACTTCACTTAGACTATAAGATCTTTCTTCTAGTCTATTCTGTAAACCAAACAGTTCCTTTGTAAAACCATCATCTGTGGGGTTCAATCTAGATGCACAAATCGCCTGTCCTCTCACAATGTTTCTAAAAATATACCTGGGGTGCATACTACCACTGTGTAAAAGTGTATTTTTATAACAGGATTTCCTAAGCATTCCTGTGTTGAGCAATCCACTAGGGAGACATTCTACAAACACATATAAATAAGAAATCCATCTATCTGATTCATCCATGGTAAACTTCAAAAAACTTGTAAGTGAATTCACCTCATCCAAAAATCGTCATAATGCCATATCAATTCCTGTCCAAAGCAGGAAGAGGTCATCCACAAAGTGGGTGTAAAATATAACATGTTCTTTATAGCTGTCTAGGGGGAACAATTTCTCCTTCTCCCAGACTGCCATAAATAGGTTGGCGTAGCTCATGGCACAAGAAGTGCCCATAGCCACACCATCCTTTTGAATATATGGAACTTCACTAAACAAAAACACGTTATTTTCAAGAACATTTTCCAATAAAGCACACATTAGATCTATCTGTACTATCATATAGTCTGTCTCCCCTGTACAGCATCTGTGTATGCTCTCTATGTCTTCACCATTAGTTATGGCAGTAAACAGGGATTGTACATCCAAGGTAACAAGCTTATAAACAGAATTATGTGGTAGTGTAACCATTTTACTATATAGCATAAGTAGGAATTGTTTGGTATTGTTTAAAATATATGGGGAATTTCTTAACTACTGGTCTCAAATACTTTTCTAAGTATAGGGACATGGGTTCATTAACCCACCCTCTCCCTGCCACAATCGGTCTCATGGGGGGAGAAACAGGGTCCTTGTGGATCTTACGTAAACCTTGGATAACAGGAATTAAAGGATTATCTACAAAAAAGAATTGAAACAAATCTAAACTAATTGTCTTACTTCTATGTAGGTCATCTAACATATCATAAATACGTAGGACCCTATCTTCTATGTCTCCCATGGAAATGGTAAGATAAAATCTATCATCACTCAACATGGTTATCATGCTATCCTGGTACCTCACTCTATCCATTACTACCACTGGTCCTCCCTTCTCTGCAGGCCTAATCATTATTGTGGTGTCAAGTTGGTTGAGGATGACTTGCACAAACTGGACACTGAAAATAGGAAGAGAAAGTGGTTTGGCAATCTATCCCCTAAATTAAGAGCTGCCCTGAATAAACTCAGGAATGACACCACGATAATAGCTGGGTGACATCAGCAGGACTGCCAAAGGTGGTCATGTGGGTTGTAAAGAGTGTGCATACTCTAAAAGCATCGCTTCTTTTACAGGCAGACAGGCAGACACATGCACACATACATACATACAGTTGACCTGTCTGGGATTAGAACACCTACCCAACTAGTTTAACACACTACAGCATTACGCAGTTACAGCACGTGCCATGAGGATTACTGGGTTGCAGTAGTCCCAGAGGTGTATTTACAGGTGGGTGACATCAGTAGGATTGCCAAAGAAGGGCATTCCAAGGGTACCGCAGGTTGTACATGTCTGTTACCTGAGTGTATCCGCTGCTTACTGTTATAAAAACACATTTACACCTGCTTAAAAGTGTCTTATGCAGTCCTAATGGAAAATATCAACAAGGCTTGCAGGTCTTGAACCCTGGACCATGCACACTGAGATCACTGGATGTACCACTAAGCCACCTGGGTTGTACACATGTTGCATGGAGTCTATAATGCACATCCTACTACAGGTATTCCACAGTACTGAAAACAAATGGGACAGTCCTTTTGTGTACATACGTACAGTACCCTTGAATGTACTGTACTCTGTGAAACAACAAAGACAAGTCTACATCTGTGCAACTGTCATAACTACATATATATATATATATATATATATATATATATATATATATATATGTATATACACATATATGCATATACAGGATGTGTATATATATATATATATATATATATATTTATATATATACACACACACACACACACACACACACATATATATATATATATATATATATATATATATATATATATATATATATGTATATATGCATATACACAGACACTGCCATAGCTAGCTATATATCTATCTATATATATATATATATATATATATATATATATATGTATATATATATATATATACGTATGAATGCCCTTTGTGACACAGAAGGGTTCCAAAGGAACTGACGTGTACTCAAAATAGAGGCATCTCTTGTGTTATAACATTTAAATCATAAGCAGTTCAGCAGAGAAGGGATGGTTGTTGTGTATGAGGAGTTTGAGGTGGGGAATGATGGCTAAAGTAATTTAACCGGGGGATTGTGGAGTTAGGGTGGGGAATGATGGGTATGGACCTACACCACATTGACCACTTCTGTGTCATTGCTCGATAGTGGCACAGGAAAATAACATACCCAACTGTAGTCATGCTTGACTCTGTATTCTTTACCATTCCTAACTATGTAATAATTTGTAGACACTGGTCACCACAGATGGCTACCATGGTGTGCTAAAAGGCATTATATATGTGTATGCCTGGCTGCAGGGTAGTCACACACACAAACACGCACACACTTACCAGTATTGTGCATACACGTCTTGCCTGTGTAAAGGTATCTAGTACAGTGGCATGCAGTTGGGGTATGTGCACTTACTGATTCCACATCTGAGCTTTGTGACATCACAGGACCGATTACTTGCAGTGGGGAGGAGGGAAGGGAGACGTATAGTGGTTGACAAGGATAAAGGCCAGTGCAAAAGGAGGTATCTCTTTGGAATGCAGCAAAACCCGCTTCCATGACAGGATGCAGACACAAATACACACATACAACCACATTTAGCCTTTGCTGACACATACAGTCAGGCATTTGCTATCACACACACAAACACATGCACACAGTTGCCAGTGGTGTGATTAGAACTCCTGCCTATCTAAGGATCACTATTACAGTACTATACAGTTACGAGATGTGCCACAGAGATTACACATCCCAAGGTAGTCAGACTGCCCTTCTACAATTGAGGACAACAGGGAGACTGACAGTCATAAAGTACATAGCTGTAGATCTGTGTGTTTAAAGTAGATGTCCATTACAACCTGTATGCACAAACAAGACACACCATCCGCAGGTAAGCCTGAGAGGTATAGTTGAAGCACAACAGGAACCTGAACTGGAGTATGGCCATCTGTGGAATAGACACCTGCTATCACAGTTGGGCATACTCATACACTTAGTAGCACAGGGCCATTTGGGATGCATTATGACTACAACTACACAAGGTTATAGTGGGCATGCTCATACACTTGTAACAAAGGGCTTGGATTCACTGACTCAAATTACACAAGGTGGCAGTGGGTATGCTCATACACTTTGTAGCACAGGGCTGTTTGGGATGCACTCTGATTCTAACCACTGAAAGCCACAGTGTGCATGCTCAAACACTTACATGTAAAGAACACATTGTAATGGACTCCTATTGTAAACACATAGGTTTACAGTTAGGTACATCTTACCTGTCAGCATATATGCACATCATACTGGTTTACTACCTGATACCTGTATGTGGCCTGTAAATGATATATTTGTGTCTGCTTTGTGATACACATGCATACATGTACATGAAGTACTGACATATATATGTTACGTATACACATTCATGCATGTGTGGACGTGACAGACAATAGGTTACCTTGGTCACACATGCGGATGCTACCTACAGCATGTGTCACACACCTTGCTGCCCTGAAAGGCATACATTGATAGCAGGTTGTGGACAGTGGCATTATACGTGGAACAGTGGGTGCGAATGTGTCCATTT
>NC_056732.1:1557918381-1558038381 GCF_019279795.1 Protopterus annectens
TCTCTTCACACTTAAATCCCACTGATTTGGACCCCTAGTCATGGTGATTATGCAAATAAGGGCTTCAAAAATATGATATGGGGGGCATACTTGTAGTTCCATACTGTGCCTAACTGAAATGGACATGCTACATTCATGGCTCATAAGCCATGCCACCCTGTAAAGACTAAACAGCAGCTCCAAATATATTGAAGAGAAATACGGGCAAAGGCACCCAGATGTGGGTTATGTCATAGCATGATGTAACAATAAGAACCTATATTAAGAAGAAACAGGCAGACATCTGAAGAAGAAATATGGAAATGGGAAAGGAAAAGAGATTTAATAGGGTACAATATTTATGCAAAGGAGAAAGCAAATCTAATCAATACAGAATGAAGCAGCACCAAAGTTATTTGAAGAGGAATACAGGCAAAGGAATCCAGATATGGAAAATTTCACAATCCAAAAAATAAGAAAACAAAGGGGTAAAGTAGAAAAGAGGATTATTAAGGGAAATGTTTAAAAAAAATAGAAACTGAAATTATGGATTACCTGTAAAGTGAAGGATTTAGTATAGAAAATCCAATCATGATAACATCACAGCATGATGGAACAATGAGTCTACAAATTAAGGGGAAATAGGGGGGGAAAAGGAAACATCTGATCACTTGCCACATGAAGATACTCTGGAGCTTTCAGATCATACCCTGTCAATTGTACAGATTTTCACAGAATGTCTAGATTTTTGCCTCATATTTTTGTACTGTTTCTCATAAAATTGTGGTTTTCTGGCAAATCATTGAGAATTGAAATCAGAAAATAATGGCAGACATTTGAGTTTCAGACTTCAATCCCTTCAGAAAATTCATGCTAATGCAAAACCTGAGCAATACTTAAAATTTGCCTCTATTTTGGGGCATTTGTCCCCCTATTATTTATGGCTTTGTCTAGATTTCTTGCTCTGAGAGGTTGACAGGTATGCTTTCAGTAGGAAGCCAGTAAAAATGTTCACTTGGAATTGCATGGCAAGGAAAGGAACAGGAAACAGTGGCAACTCTGATGCGGTCAATGTTGTGGAGTGATAGGCCAGTGAGTTCTCATATGAAAGAGCAATGGATGATACAGCATTCACCTGAAGAGAATATGTCACAGGAAGATGTTTGGGTACTTTCTGTAGAACATCCAAAGGTAAAGGACAATAAAGAATGTTCCCTCAATTTAGAAGAAAATGATCTAAGTGAAGAGTCCCTTGATTTAATACAGATGGATAGACATATTAAGATCAATGAAATAAATAAATTACAGAAAGTCAGTAAGACCCAAAATGCTACAAGTCGTATTAAACAAATGAACACTGTAATCAAGGCTATTAACAGAAATTCATGTGATATAACAGAAATAAATAGGCTATACTACTGTGCAGCTAAATTAATAATAGATAAAGTCTTACCACAAATATACAGGATAAAAACGGGAAAGGAAGAGAAGGAATCAAATACCATCATGGAAGTATTGAATAGAGAAAATTATAAAGCAATTAAGACAAGAAGTATCGCTATTAGAAGAGTATAGAAGAGGGAAGAGAGCAACAAGAATACTTAGAAAGATAGACATGATAAAACAATGTGCAGTATTAGAACAAACCAGGCTCTATCATACACAGGTCTATATTAGATCACCAAATGCTTAAAAAAGCGAACAATGATTAACCGATCCTATGTATGTGAAAGCTTACAATGCCAAAGTGTCAGAATAGCAATTTTTTTCCAAGGGAAAATAAATCGCTGTTCCAACAAAAAAATAAAATAAAAAACAATTTCAAACATTACATTAAGTGGGGGACTTCATCCCCCAAACCCTCTGATGTGGGGGGCTGCACCCCCCACACCCCCCTACTTAAATCACCAACTTCAAGACCACACTACAGTGCCAAAAATGGCAAAGTACCAAAGCGGCCAAGCAAATTATTTCCCAGGGAAAGAATTTGCTTAACAGCCGCTTTGATATTTAGCGTTTTCAGCCTTTTAAGTTCGACCAAGACACATGCAAAAGAATGCGTCTTTGGTCTTCTAATATAGACCCATCATACACTATTGCAAATAAACTAAAAACATCAGCACAGGCGGAAAAACTTGTAAGATATGTAGATAAATATAAAGGAACAGTACAAAATAAGTGATTCACTGATGACCTAAAAAGATTTATAGAGAATTGGGAAACAAAGCAAAAGAAACAGAAATACCAGAAAAAAGAAGAAACATATACATTTTGAAGAAATATCTATGAAGACTCTGTAGAACATAAGAAAGATGCTAAATGGAATGAAGCTAAAGTAACAGTAAGAAGTTCCAATGTACAGGTTATGAAATAGTATGAAGTAACAGCCAGAGAAATTGAAACAAAATTAAGAAAATAAATAAAATAAAGTAACCTGTTGGAATTTGTTAACTATATAGTTTATACTCATGCAAAGAAAATGGACCGATTACTGAGTTCACTCTGACAACGACACAGAGTACCAAAATTGTAGAATAAAGAAGTTGCAGAGTTCCACGACAGATTTACCTTTTATTAAACAAAAAGAATTAAGCGCTTTCGCAATCTACACAGATCGCTTCTTCAGACTGTATTACAATGTCAAACTATCTAACCAAGCATTTTAAAGCTTTACCTATTAGCACATTGCAGTTAATTAGTCACAATTACCTACTTAAAGGTGTTAAGTAATTTACATAAAGATTCCTTTCAGTAAAAACTTTTTTTAAAAACTAACACTTCTTATTAGCCATTGGCATTACATTGTATCAGATTCTATCTTAAAAAACAACACAAATTATACAATATTATACATAAGAATATAAAGATATATACAAATATATATGTATAAAAAATATATGAGATAAATACATATTTATGAAAAATTAATAAAGCATGCCTATAAACTGCACATATATTCATATTGTTATAATAAAACCTCCTAGCAAAGTCTTGACCATCTTGACAGACAAAAATTAAATTATTTAATATACGCTTGAATTCAATTGGGAGGAATATAGACCTAGGGCAAGGGCAACATACTGCATAACAAGCATGGATACATTTAAATAATTTCATGCAAGGGCATCAGCATCTGTTTAATGTTTCAAATGTCGAGCCTTTAGGAAAGGTTTAAGTGATACTGCATCATTTATACCTGGGTGCTTATCAGCATTCAGTTTTATTATCCACTTTTGTTCGGATTCTTCCGCTCTGTTTTTTTATGTCACCTCCTCTTAGGCCTTCATTAACTACCTCAAGCACAAAATATTTGGTCTTTCCCTTCTTTTAGAATATGTTTGGCTAGAGCATTAGTTTCTTTACCTGTCGCAATGTCTCTAATATGTTCTAAAATTCATTCTTTTAATATCCTATTTGTTTTACCCATATAATATGCTTTACATATCTGACAAAAACTGAAGTAAACTATATTATTAATTCTGCAATCTGCATACATATTTGCTTCTATTCTGAATTTATTGACTGGATGAAAAAAGGTAGTGCAAGAAAAAATGTATCTGCATGTTGTACATTTTCTACAGGGGTAGGTACCTTTCCTCTGTGATGTAACCTCATGTATGATATTGTGTGATTTATAACATAACTGCCTTTTTAAAGACTTTTTGTTAATGAAATAAAAATGTGGTACTGAGTCTATCATTGTTTCCAAATCCTTGGATGCAGTTAGAATATTCCAGTTCTTTTTAAAAAACATCACAGAACACATTTATATCACTGGGAAAGGTAATGGAGGGAATAGGAATCAAAGAGACAAAGGACAGACAACAAAATTACATGAGATTGCATTTTCCTATTACCTTTAAATAAAGTTTTTACTGAAAGGAATCTTTATGTACATTACTTACACCTTTAAGTAGGTAATAGTGACTAATTAACTGCAATGTGCTAATAGGTAAAGCTTTAAAATGCTTGGTTAGATAGTTTGACATTGTAATACAGTCTGAAGAAGCGATCTGTGTAGATCGCAAAAACGCTTACTTTTTTTGATTAATAAAAGGTAAATCTGTCGTGGAACTCTGCAACATCTTTATTCTACAATAGTTTATACTCAGCTGCCCTTTACTAAGTACACTTCTCCAGGGTCTATGTTTAACTATTGAATGGAATATTCATCAAACTGCCATTCATCTTGCATAGACCATCACAAGTACCCTTCACTGAATGGCCATATGATCACAGATAATTTCATTGAATGATCATAGTTGGCCAACATGGGAACAGAATGTAGTAGGTACTTATCGGCAATGAACAGATAAGGAAACCTGCCCTTTCCCCACTGCAGTGTGATCTCACAGTTGGTATATATAATTAGTGGGGGGGGGGGCATAGCCCAGCACATAAAGGGAGTGTGAGGAGGATTCAGTGAACACCAGACCCTCATTATGCGGGGGACTGCACCCCCCACACTACACCCCCCGCTAATTATATATACTAACTCTGAGATCGTACTACAGTGGGAAAAGGACAGGATTCCTTATCCCTATGTTGCCTATAAGTATGTACTAGTTTTCATTCCCTCCATGTTAGCCAACTATGATCATTCAATGAAATTATTTACTATTGTTTGGCTGTTCAATGAAGGGAACTTTCGATGCTCTATGTACAATGACTGGCCGGTCCATCAATGTTCCATTCAATCATTAAATATAGACCCACTTCTCCAGTGGTACATTCTTTGACAACAGCTTTGTTCCATGGCTAAATTTCTAACTTGCCATCTCAGATCCCACTATTCACGTACGGATGCCTTATATGCCAATTACTTATCCAATATGTGAAATAGCATCTCCTTGAACCACTGGCAACTAGATCTATCAGTTTTGTTCCCTTACTGGAAAAATCTCCTTCTATCCAAACATATAGCCTCACTTCAGTGAGGTTATAAAAACCTAACTCCTAATCTAATGCCAGTGATCACAAAATCGCTTACTTAATATTGTATGCATTGTACATGCAATCTGATTATAAAAAACACTTATTTGCTAATGCATATATTGTACAATGCATATATTGTGCATTCTGTTTGCAGACTCTTCTATTTCCTATACTCTTTGTACTCTCCCTGCACTCTCCTCTGTAATAACCATGTCTACATGCATCACCTAGCTAATACTTCTCAGCTAACAGCAGCACATTTCCACACAACTATCACCATCCTACTATTTCCATTCAAATCCCTATGCTTACCTTCCAGCTCTACATCCCCACTACTGCCCCTTTAAGTGTTTCCTGTGAATCTGTATTATCTTTTAAAGTAAATCTTCTAACCATCTGCATGTCTCCCCACCTCACTCATAAATGAAATTCTTGATGTCTCACAAGGTCTTCCTTCAATGCATGTATTTAAATGTATATGTTTATACTCTGAAAGCCAGAGATATTGCATATATCACTATACAATTTTTATTAAGATTTATATATAAAATTAACCCATCCAAACTGTAGGCTTTGGCATTGCCTATATGTTACTTTAAGTGCTTTGTAATAATGTTAACCTACATCTACCAAGCTGTGCATATTGCAATTGTTTATTCTATGTTTCACATCATTATATTGGAACTAGCCAATCAGTCTATGCTATGTTTTAAATTATTGTACTGGTGCTTTTTTCAGCAGACCTCCACTAAAAATAGGTGGCCTAGTCAGACTTTTTTCAGTAAGCATATGCAAATAAATAAATAAAGAAATAAATATTTTTGACTCATACGTGTCATGCAGGCTAAGATAAATTGCATTAGAAAATAATGTGAGGTTTCACTTGTAAAAGTCTGGTGGAATGTTTGCTACCTGGTGCTGTGTAAGATAAATAATATGGATCAATTAAGAGGTAATCAGTGTTTTGTCACTGTTTGGTTAATAAAGCTGTTGTTATAGTGGATAAAATTGCTTTAGTGCTTTAATAAAGCTGGTAGGATAAATTTAATATTGAATGTGTAATATCCAAGCAGAAAGTATGCGGAAAAATAAAATTATACACGAATAATGAATGTATTAAGCAATATAATGGACAATCAGATATTAACGTTGAAACTGCATTTGGATGATCTACAGTTTCAATTAAACGATATGTTATATAGATGATAACATACTTAACTGACTTCTTCTCAGTGCAGATATCGAATACACCAAGGATCTTTAGTTCCTTATCTTCCCCATCTTCAAAAATCAATGCTTCTGCTGGTTTTATACTCAGAGTGATTAGGGTAAGGAAGAATATTACACAGGTGTTCTTTTCCAGATCATGTGATAAAGTATGGATGAAGGCAGGTTTGCTTAGCAGTTCCCCTTTCAAATGAAAGAAAGCAAAGAAAAATGTAAAATATTGCAAAGAACAATGCCGTCCAAGAGCCTGGCAAAATCCAAACTTAATTACTTGATATGAATTAGTATGCACGGAAAAATATAGCTACATTAACAACTAGCAATAAAAATACAGAATGAATTTTGTTCTGAAGACTGTTCTGAAAGTAGGGATCTGTATAGATTTTTTACTAGAAACCAGTTATGTTTATCTTCAGTTCATTCCTTTTCTGAAGAATTATGCAAGATTATACAGATGGTACCCTAAAATGCTTCTTATAATAAGTAACATTCCTTAAAGTTTAAGTCACATTACATACTTAAAAACAAAGTGTGCAATCTTTTAATAGTTAGCCTATATTATTTCAGACTTCAGCTGCATGCATCCATGAACCTGTGCTCATACATTTCCAGCATTGCTTCTCCTAATGCAAATAGATGTTGTTAAAACAGCTCATGTTACTTACTATATGCCAAAGTTACACAAATGTAATTCATGTTATTCTAGTCTATAATGCCAGTTTGCAGGTGTTGCATATCATTCCAGCAATGAAGGTTTACATATCCATGCATTTGCTTGTATGTTGGTTAATTTATTTAATTATTGACAAAGCAGAAGAGCTGGTTGACATTCACATGTATGCTTCTTCCTCAGTGATTGAAGCTGTAGATTTTTTTATAAAGAGCAGGGGCTCTATCAAAAGTTTGAGACCTGGGTAATGAGAGTCCCAAAATTAGGAAAGTTAAACACAAGTAAGAGAAAACTGAGACAGTTATTGTCACACATTTAAAATGTTTTTTTCCAGGGGAAAACCTTCTTAAATGTTCATACCCCGTTGCTTATATTTGTTAATTCTGAGATTACTGTACTGCAGAGAAAAAGGAATTCTTCAAAAACAACAATTTTCAATGAAGTTTTTGCAATTCTAAGGATCACACTTACCATGCTAAACCTTACAACATCAACACTAAAGGGAGTGACAGTGATTAAACAAGACAAGACAAATAATCTAAAGTCACAGCACAGGCATGCAGGAACATAGGAACAACAAACAATACTAGGTAAGTGATGACAGGTACAATAAAATGGCTAGCCATATGCACCTTTAAGTAGACACACTGAAAAGCTGAGGTTGAATAGAAGAAGCAGAGAATGCAGCTTATTATGTTATATGGTCACAAAGAAACATTATTTGCAGTATTTGCTATTAAATGTAGCATCTACTCTAAGCAGGATAACAGTCTCTGTATTAAGACATTCTAGGAGGTAACAAATAGCAGGCTGAGAAGTCAATAGATGCAATGAGGAGATTTGTAGAAATGTTGCATACATGTGTTTGGCATGCAGCCTTTCATGGCCTTTAGAAATAATGGATAGTAAATTATGAGAAAATACAGGTAAAAGGACACTGAAGCTATTAATTTCTCCTAAGTATTGTAGCTACCAAGAGCAGCTATGTCTCTTTAACCTGTTGTTCTAGGTTTCACAGCTTTCTTTAAAATTATAACCAGTCATTACCTCTACTACCCATTCCATAGCTCATTTCACTCACCTATGAATCTGTCACTTAAAAAAATATTTTCCTAAGGTCTGATAAGGGAAGAGTACAGTGGTAAGATGACCTCTTCATCTCTCCATCTTCCTGGCTGCCTTTCCCTATTTGCCTATCCCATCTACAAGAGTGTTTACTTTTTCTCCCCATGGGAACTCCAGAAGAGTGTTCAGCATTACAGCTGTGGTCTTATGGGGCCTAAAGTAAGGTCATCATCATTTCCCTATACCTACATGCAACAGCACAGACACGTACCCCAACAGCTGACTTTCCCTTTCTGCTACCTTATCAGGCTAAGATAGATGGTTAATGTTTTTTATTTCACTCCTAAATCCTTTTTATTATTATTATTATTAGAATGCTTTTTATTGGCTTTGTGTCTCTGTGTCTTGTGGTTCTGTCACATTCCTCGATGCACTGAGATGCTCAGCGTGATGAATGACTGTCTATTGCATACTGATTGGTTCCCACTGCATATAAGTGTTGCATTCATTGCTGACTTCCCACCATTTTTAGTTTTTAAGTAAAAAATATAAGTAAAAGATTTTTTAAAATAATGAATGCTTTTTATTCAGTAGCTCTGAAAAGGTAAAAAAAAATAAGAAAGAATACTGAAAACTTTACAAAAGAAACAGACAAGCCAATTTCACAAAAGCATTTGAGGTTAGTTTAGCTGATTCCTGCTACTTCTTCTGGTACCTCATTGTGACAATCAGTCACTCTCTCTATGATGAAATGGAAGTTTAGTGACTGATCAAGCCTTAATCCTAGGTATTTAAAGATGGAAGTTGTTTCTATTGAATGGTTATGTAAGTCAAAGATAGTTAAAAGAGTCAGGTGCTTGGTGCATTTTCTGTAGTGTTTGAAAATGCATAGTTCTGGTCTCTGAGGGCTTGATAAAGTAGTTTATGGTTTATGAGCTATTGGTGAAGCTCGTATTAGTCAGACTGGAGTTGGGACGATATGTTGGTGTGAGAATGACTGGATTGGTAAATTACAGTGTAATCAGCATAGAGAATGAGTGGGAGATAGATGAGGTAACAAGGAAGATTGTTAATAGATACAGAAAAGAGGAGATGGCAAGAATGGATCCTTGTGTTACACCTTTGGTAATAAATACAGATTCTGATTGGGAGGATCCTGTTTTAACTCTGAAATGTCTGTCAGTGAGGTAAACTAGGAAGTGGCATTTGGAGTGATGCTAATTCCCATTAGTTTGTTTTAGAGCAGTTAGTGGTTAATGCGGTCAAATGACTTTGTCATGTCAGTAAATAGGGCACCTGTAAGGGGGTCTCTATCAGTGTTTTGCAGGATGTCATCAGTTAGGGGCCAAAGTGCCATCATAGTTCTTCATCTAGGCCAGACTGTATGCTGCATGGAGGAGAGCAGGTGGCACCGCTGGATACAGAGAGTGAGTTGGATGTAGATCGTATTTTCTAGAAGAGTGACCAGAATTGGGAGGATGGATATTAGATGGAAGTGAGAGGTATCTTTTGGGTTGGTTTCCTTTGAGAGGGTTTTAAATACAGTATTTTTCCAAATTTGTGGCATGACATTTTGACTGAATCTTGTATTTCTATTATATGGCCAAAGTATTTGACATTTAGTTTTGCTATTAGGCTTCCAGTGAAAAGTCTGAGTTTATTTACTTAACTACTGACTGACTCAATTTTCTTGCAGGCCACAAAATTCTCCAAAGTTATTTCCAATGTCATATTTCAAAACCACTGGTTTTCCAGCACATTGCTTTAATTAAATAGTCCAGCTCTTACAGCCACGAGTCACTAAATTTAGTACCAATCAAATAATACAAAACAAAATATGTAGCTTTATTACAAAATTCTCAAGAGGGTTCATATTATATGATCAAATGCTAGAAATAGCAATCTATTATCGAACCCAAATGCAGGAAACTACAAAATGTTGATGGAACGGATCAGCAAATTTTTTCCCAGGGAAAAAAATTCACTGATCCAAAAAAAAAAAAAATAAGTAAAGGCAACATAAAGTGGGGAGCTTCACCCCCACACCCCCAATGGGGGATATGCCCCCCACCCCTACCATATTAAATAGACCAACTCCAAGATTGCACCACAGTGAAGAAAACAGCAAAGTCTGTAGAATGGCCCACTGAATTTTTTCCCTGGGAAAAAAATCACTGATCCGTTCCTTTGATATTCTGTGGTTTCATGCAATTGGGTTTGACAAATGAGCATTCACTATTTCTAGCATTCAATCATGTAATAGGAACCCTCTCAAGAAATGAACACCACTGTATAATACTAAAAAAGCAAACTGGTTTCCAGTAAACCAAATAAATAAATGCACACAGACAACACTGCAGTGATATAATACATAAACACATGGGAGGTACCAGATTTTACCTTCTTTGCAGACTTGCTGTGATAGCTTGGGAGGCAGCAGTTTAGCTCAGTTTGATTCTTTGGGCTTCATACATTCCATCAGAGTAAAACTCAATTGCAGACAAGTTCAGCCGGACCAGAACACACCCCCAGGAATGGAAACTTAATTTTAGGGTTTTCCAAGAATTCTGCTCTATAAATCCTTGCAAACTGGTCTGGAAGACAGATGTTTTCTCTTTCTCTTGGATGGGAATGCTCCTGTATGCTTTCCCACCCTTTTCATGGATATCCAGGGTTCTTTTAAAGATCTAGAAGGACTCCCCAAAATTGTGATGGTGACTCTCTTTTGGCCAAGGCAACAGTGGTTCTCCCTTCTTTTCAAACTGGCCAAAGGCAATTATGATAAGCTTCCTCATAGACTTGATTTACTCACGCAAGTGCAGGATAGTTTGATACCCTCCATTTTGGAAATTCTTCAATTAACTCTATTGATGATAGAATTCTGATACCTTTTGAGTGTCTTTTTTCTGAAGACGTGCAGCAAGAACTAAAGGAAGTGAGACAACCTGCTTCTAGAAAATGATATATGTGCAAATACAAAAGATTTTTTATTCAGTGGCAGTCCAAGACCCAGGACCCCCTTCAGTGCCTCTGGTTTTTGATTATTTGTGAGAGTTACTGTCCAATGGCCTTTTGTACTACTCTGTTAACGTACATTTGTGGGCTATTTAATCTTTTCTACTCTTGAATCATCCTTTATAACAAAACTCAAGTGAACAGTTTTTAAAGGAGGTTACATACTCATCCACCTAGGAAATAGGTGATTCTCCTTGGGATCTGAACTTTGTGCTTGAGAAACATATGTGTCTACATTTGAAGCAGTTCCTCAGGTTGACTGAGGTTCTTAAATTGGAAAAATGTTTTACTCATTAATCTGGCATTTGCTAGGAGGCTGTCTGAGTTACAAACTCTTACAGTGACTCAACCCAACCACAGTTTTCACAGGGGCAGAGTTTCTTTGAGAATGAACCCTACCTTTATACCTAAAATGGTCTCAGAGTTTACTTTAAGCAAGACTATTAATTTCTTTTTTTCTTGATCTTAAGAACAAGAGAGAAAGAATCTTCCAAATTCTTGATGTCCACAGGCAGTTCTGATACTAACTAGACAAAACTCGAATCTTCAGGAAAGCTGATCAGTTGTTTGTCTCCTTTGAAGGTAACAGGAAAGAATAACCAGTGTCAAAAAGGACCATTCCACTTCCATACAGGGTTACAGACCATTGCCCAAGGGCTTGGCTTCTTCTTTGGTTTTCTAGAAAGGGGTGAACTCTAGAAGTACACACTTTTGCAAAACACTACAAGCTGGATTTCTTTTCTAGCTCCAGAGCAGGCTTTGCTAGGACCATCCTCCAGGGCTTTCTGAATCTTTTTTGCTAAGTTATGGTAACTTATCCGTGTAACCTAGGGTACTATGCATGAACATATTACAGTTGGTATAAATTAACCTGACCAATCATTTTTTGTATATAACTACCATTAGACTTGCTGACTAGCATTTTTCTTCAGGCCTTTTGCTCTAAGTAAACAAATTCTCTGAAGCTTTTTCGCCTCCAACTGTACATTTATGGGGCCTGCTCAAGCTCACAGCAGCTGGAGCACATGGAAGGTGCCCTTAGCTTTGTGAAGCTGGTTGGTTACTGGGGAGACGACCCATATACCTTAGGCTACTGCATCTGTGATCAATTAGAACATCTACCTTCATGTTAAGTTTACTTACACAAAGAGACCATACACTACTCATGTTCCAAGGAGTTTAACACTGACAGTTAAAAGCAGTTACATTTTGACGTTTCAGAATAATCTGATAAAACTACAGAAAATAGTCAGACAGTTTGACATGTTTTTAGCAAAGTAATTTGACCTATAGACTTCAGAATCAGTATTTTTTTACAAAATAACACAGTCTGAAAATGATTAATTGACCTACATGGCTTAAAAATGTTGTTTGTTTGTTTGTCTTTCGGCTTTTTCCCAGTAAGGGGTCACCACAGCAGAACTCCGGTCCGCTAATGATTGGCAGTAGATTTTTATGAAACGCCGAGGTGCCAGCTCGACGCCCAACCTTCAATGAAGGCACGCCCATTTATGCGCACATGTCTTTCTAAACTAATTTCAAATGCTAGAGTTATAACACATAAATGGTTTGTTTACAAACATGGTAATAATAATGTTGAAAATAGTCTTTGCAGGTTTAAACAGTATTGTGAGAAAAACATGGTCAGTTAAATTTTAAAGTTTAAAAAGATAATGGCTGCATGTGTGGCATAATTGTTTGCAAATTAATAAAAAGTGCAGGACTTTTGAAAAGGTAACTGCTATGTTTGCGAAGCTTCTAACCCCCCATCTATGTTAATCCATGTTATATTCAGTCACAAGAGCCCCCAACTATGCACAGGAATCTAACTTAGGGTTCCTAAATACATATTTGGTACTTAGCTTGGTTTATGATGTCTGTATAAAGAATTCAGATTCACAACTCTGTGCAGGAATCTGGTCTCAGTTACATAACAATGAGCCAACCTGCCAGAGAACAATACAGGTACTTACTGCAGTACCCAAGGTGTGTCATTCCTTCATGCAAATGAACAATCATCTGTGCATAATCTTCTTTCTTGGCATACCTCTTCAGGTACTTTGAAGAGTTAGCACAGTCAAACTTGCTGTACCATGAAGCCACAAGACAAAAGGTGATAAACATCTATAGCTCACCTACAAGAAATAGTCTTCCGACATCTGTCATGCATGTCATTTTATTTATCTCTATATCTATATGTAGATAGACAGATATACACAGACACACACACACACACACACACACACACACACACACACACACACACACACACACACACACACACACACACCACACATAAACAATATGAAATAAAATATACAATAACATAAAAATTAGGTGTACTGCATTGAGCTCTGCTACTATGAATCAGGGAAATGCAACTTTGTTAATCACTTTTCGGCATTGTTTTGCTCTACATTCATTCTAGATCCAAAACAGCAGCTTCTATAGGAAAGCACTGGGAAGTTAAAACAGTTAAAATCTGAAAAAAAAAACACTTTGGACTGCTGCACTCTTTTTTTGTGAGTGGTAACATAAAGTGCAGTGTAACTTTTAAAGCTGTTTACAGTATCAAAGGTACTCTTCTTCTGGTTGCCATTTGTAGCCAGTGGTAAGTGTGTTACAGCTTTCAAAACAAAAGATAGAGTACGTTTGTCCCATTAATGTGCTGAAGCTACTGATGGAAGTAAAGAATTTTGCAGAGAGCTGGCAAGATGAAGTTCATACTGGAGAAGTAGTGGCAGCTGTTGACGTCAAAGTAGATGGAGTAGGGGGCTGCTTAAAGCAACTGAATAGGTGGGCTAAATACAATGGGGTAGGGTTGTATTACAGCAGGTCAATAACTGTTACATGTGGTCAAGTAATGGTTAGGGTCATTCACTTTAATCCATAGAGACTGCTTCAGTGTAAACCCAGTCATTACAGCCACTTTACTGACTCTATACCTAGCTGCAATCAACACACTATGGATCCCCATCTTACACACTATTCTTTCCTGCACTTCACCCATGCTGTCCTCTGTTTTTCCACATCCTGGCCCTACACCATCCACATAGGTTATTTTATTCTTGTTTTTTCATACTTTGACTTACTTTTCAGATCCTCCCTCCATGCTTTACCACCTTGTAATTGCACAAGATTCTACTGTAATTTGTCTGGAGGAAATAACTGAATTAAGCCATGAGCATGGGGGCTGCTAGGACCCTAGAAGTCATGAAGTTCTAGATTTTATTTACAAATTTTTGATTTAATGATGATGGCCTAAAAGAAAAAAATCATGAGTAAGAAAACATATTCAATCTTATTTTTTTTCTTTCAAGGAAAAATAAGTTGTGCCTAAAGTTTAGTATTCAAAACTAAGAAAACAGTATTTCACCAATAAGCTGATAAGATAAGTGTAAGGATATTTAGGAATAGTATCTGCCTTCTTAATTCTGCAAATAGGCACTCATATCTTCTATGTCCCCCTCTGGAGTTAGACTGGGATGAAAAGTAAAAGAACAAATAGCCAGAGGCATGAATTATGCAGGGGACAGTCTAGGAGAAGAAACCAAAGCCCTTGGATAAAATCCACAAATAGAAAATAACTTCACATGGAAGGAAATAGCAGCCAAAAACTCCATGACAGAACCAAGTGCTGTTACACAGCAGCACTTCTTGATGCAACACTCTGCCAAAGATCAGTTCTGTCACACAAACCCTGCCCACGCTGCCACAGATGGCTACATGTAAGTACAATGCTGATGCTTGACTTCAGTAGAAAGTGAAAACTATTGTGCACCCTACATCTGCAAAGCTAGAATAATAATTGCTTACTTTGAATAAATGACACAATGTTAATCACTTTTAGCCACAGTCAAACCCCTGTACACAGCAAGTAAATCCAATTTTATTAATTGACTATACTTCATATATCAAAATGTAAAAGGGTCCAAGGGTCAGCTCCCAGTGTTCTCTCCTGTCTATCTGATGAATCTGGGCATCTTGGGGCACTGTAGAAATTGCCTCATGTACACAGACAACCCTCTCCTCCTACCACCCAACACTACAACCTGTAAGAGATGCACTTATCTAGCCAAACTGGAGGTAAAGCTCTCTCCAATCAAGACTGAACTTGACAGTCAAGAGGAGAAGGTAAACACTTGCACCACACCACACTCATCACATAGTCTCACTAAATCTACACCACCAAAATCCACACATAGAAACACAAAAACATTTGCAGAGGCTCTCAGTAATAATCTGCTCAAGCAACAGAGACCTCCAAAGCAGAAATGCAAGCAACCTCCACCCCCCAACACAACCCAAATGACACACAGTCCACAGACTCAGTGTGCCACTCAACCACAGCCAATAAGGCAAAACAACATACCCAACACACTAGTCATAGGTGACTCTATAGTCAGGCACACTGATGTCCCACTCACCAGGCTAAACAAGGAGAAGGTTACTGTCAGCTGCCTGTCGGGTGCCAGGATCCGCCACATAACCCACGCACTCAGGTCACTCCACAACAAGTACAAATATGACTTTGTCATTGTCCATGCTGGTGTGAACGACCTGAGGCGTACCTCCCTGGACTACATGAAAAGAGACATGGAAGAGCTGTCTGATCTTGTAGCCCAGGCAGGTATGACCCTAGCCCTAAGTAGCATTCTGCCATCACCCAGAATGATGCTGCAGTACAAAGACAAAATGATTGACCTCAACAATTGGCTAAGCTTCTGGTGCCATTCTAAAGGGATCCAGTATCTGTCTGTCTGGGATGACATTGTCGACAGACCATGATGCTTTGCCAGAGATGGCCTGCACCTGTCACCCCTGGGATTCCGGATACTGGCTATGGTTCTTGCTGCCCCTATAGTGCCTTTTTAGGGCAAGGTTCAAATGACAAATTCACCACCGTAACCGGAACAGGCAAGCAAAAACTGAGGGTGATGCTACTCAATGCTAGAAGTCTAAATCTCAAAATGCACTCACTCGAGGCACTCCTTAAAATGGAGAACATTGATATCTGTGCAGTGACTGAGACCTGGTTCAAGGCTCCAGAGAGCACCCCTGCACTACCAGGCTATAACTCATACCACACTTTTCGGCCATGTAACCTGGACTGGAACACCAAAGGCGGAGGTGTGTCCATATTCATTAAGGATATCCACACCTCCAGGCTAGTTGCTCAGCATAATGCAGCCAAGGTTATCCAAGTGCAACTAACTTTGGGCAAAACTGCAATCCAAATTGTAACTTGCTACAGATCACCCACCATGCTCCAGGATTCCCACTCCCCTTTTCTTGATGTACTGGAAAATATTAGGATTCAACCAAACACCCTAATAATGAGCGATTTCAATTACCCCACCATTAACTGGGAAAACTACTCATGCACCAACTCCTTCGCTCAACGCTTTCTGGAATTCATAAACTCCAATGCCCTGGATCAACTTATCCACACCCCCACCAGGGGCAACAATATCCTAGATCTAGTCATTACCAATATGAGTGACCGGTGTTCCACACCTGAAGTCAATGCCTCATTGGTCCAATCCAACCATAAGCTAATTACCTTAGATATCCACATCCTGCCTCCACCCCCCATTAAGGAAACCATGGTAAAAATTTCTCCAAAGCCAACTTCATGCTTGTTAAGACAGAAGTGCTGAACTTCATGATACCCATGCAGATGGACAATACAGTTACGACTACTGAATCCTACACAATTGCACTTTATAAGCACTTACATGAGTGCATGGATCGTGCTATCCCAAACAGAACCAAGATGCTATCCTCCAAAAAAAAAGAAGCGAATCTGGTGGTCCCCTGCCATAAACAAACTGTACAACAGAAGGAAGAAACTCTTGCAAAAGAGAGTAAAATCCCATGAGTGGAGGAGCTCCCTGGTCAGTCTCAGTAAGAAGCTGCAATCCCTGATAAAATCCTCCAAAGCTAGTTATGAAAACAAAATCGCCACTGATTCTAAAGACAACCACAAAGCATTCGATAGCTATGTCAAGAATTTCAATGGAAACACTCATATCTGCTCTGAGTTACAGCACAATGGCACTAAATATACAGACCCAACTGATATTGCCAACATCCTGGCAGATAGGTTCAGTGCTAACTTTACCTCCCTCTCACCCCCTAAAGAGCCCATCTCTATACCGGAAGAATGCAAAGTTCCTGTAATTACGGCTGCACAGGTAAAAACCACACTCTCCAAAGCCAAGAACACAGCATCCATGGGACCAGACAACATCCCAGGCTTCGTTCTACACAAACTAACGAACTGGCACCCCACCTAAGTACCATGTTCAGTCATAGCCTCACCTCAGGCTTTGCACCTGCTGAATTGCACACAGCAACGGTTATCCCACTCCACAAGGGGGGAGCCACCACGGACCCCAGGAACTACCACCCCATTAGCCTGATGAGCCTGGTCTGCAAGGCCATGGAATGTATCATCATGGAACTTATAAACAAAGACATTGGTAATCTCCAAACTCTGGATCCCACCCAGTTCAGGTTTGTAAAAGGCCGATCATGTCTCCTAAACCTGATAGACTTCTTTGAAGCAGTCACCAAAGCTGTAGACAAGGGTAAGGTGATTCACACAGCCTATCTAGATCTTGCCAAGGCTTTCAACACCATCCCCCACTCTGGAATTATAGATAAACTCACTAAACTAGGTATAAATCCCTATGTCACAAGATGGATTGCCAACTGGCTCACTGACAGAACCCACACTGTGAAAGTAGCAGACTCCAAATCCGACTTCAGACCAGTGACAAGTGGAGTACCACAGGGTTCAGTCCTGGGTCCTCTCCTGTTTGGTATCTACTTCTCTGATGTACAGGCTAACACAGAAGGTCTTTGGCTAATGAAGTTCACAGATGACTGCAAACTAGGAGCCATAATCGAAACTCCTAATGATGTGGACATCCTACAAAAGAGCCTCACTGAGACAGATGCCTGGTGTCAAAGCCATGGCCTCAAGCTCAGTGCCAAAAAGTGCATTGTCATCCCCTTTGGTAAAAACTCTGTACCCATGAACTACAACATAGGCGGTAGTATACTTAACACCGAAAGTGTGATAAGAGACCTTGGGACACAGGTGGACAGTAGTCTCTCCTTTGATAATCACATCACCATAGTAGTCAGGAAATCCTTCTACATGGCACACCTCATCACAAAAGGTTTCTCATCCAGAAAAAAAGAGGTCATTGTTCCCCTCTACTCATTAAACCCATTATAGAGTACAGTGCCCCTTTCGGTATGTACCTCACAAGACATCTACAACAACTGGAAAGGCCGCAGAAATACATCACAGAGAGGATTATTGGCCTCAAACAGATGCCCTATGCAGACCATCTCAAAAAACTCCAGCTTTACTCCGTCGCATATCGCCTACTCAGAGGTGACCTCTGCCTAACATACAAAGCTATGTCAAGCCCAGAGCTGTTGGACATGCTCCACTTAAAGAAATCCCAATCCCTCCGAGCTACACACTTTAGGGACCTAAATCTTGTCACCACAATAAACAGAACATGCCGGAGGGATAGATTTCTGTCTCAGAGACTTCCCATACTCTGGAATAAACTACCTATCTATATCAAACAAAGCTCCTCATTAGCACTCTTCAAAAAAAATCTTGATGATTGGATGGGAAATAGGAAATTCACCCCGGGGATCACCTCTGTAGCTCTGCTCAACAGTGGCACGGGAAAATAATTTTCTTAGGTGGCAAAAGCCAGTGTACTTTTTTGGCTGGGCTTGTATAGGCCCCAGGGCCGATAGCCTAGTACCTACCTATGAACCTATAAAAACACAGAAACAGCAGCAACTGGACAACATAATTTATTTAACATCCTCAACACACACACACACACACACACACACACACACACACACACACACACACACACACACGCACACACGCACACACGCACACACACACACACACACACACACACACACACACACACACACACACACAGATGTGATCATCAGGTAGTCAGTTATATGACTCTGACTGCACACCTCATTACGTTTGCAGTTAAATGAATGAATGAATGAATACATAAATAACTGCCATGCAGGAAGTTATCATCTTCTCAGTTCCTTGTTGTCAGAATACAGTGCGTCTCCACTTTTTATCACTGAGGAATAAAACATAATAATAAAACATAAAAAAATAATGGTGCACAAAGGTGAACAAAGGACTGAAATCAGTCATGGCTGTTACCTAGATGCCTTCTAGAATAAGAGACTTTACACTAGCATGTTTTTTTGAAGGATATAAAGTCTAAATCTCAAATATCCATCAACATTATTAAGTGACTGCAAACCTTACTGCTTTGCCAGAAAAATACAAATGTTATGAGGAACAGACCAACATGACTCAGAAAATCAGAAACATTCTACAAAAACAGGAACAGCTGGGAGAATCTACCCCCTCACACACACAAATGTGACCGCAGATTGAAGCCACTTATGTGACTGCGCTCCTCAAATCTTTGACTGCAGTCAAATTCATGGAAACATACATAAATAACTGCCTTACTAAAATTTGTCTTGTCAGCTTGCTGCTATAAGAATACAATCAGTAACTTACTGCATCCTTCCATAACACTCAAACTCTTACCTCACAAATAAAGGGGAAACCTAAAATAGTGGTAGGCAACGGACCAAAATCAGGGAGAGCTGCACCATTTATATACTTAGAAAGTTGGCAGATTGACAGGCTTTGTTTTTGATGGCTAAGTCTGAAACCAAAATGAATGTCATTATTATTTAGCAAAAAATCAGAAACATTCTGATGCAAAGTTACGTATAGTTTTAGAATCTAATCCCCACACAGAAACAAACACACACACACACACACACACACACACACACACACACACACACACACACACACACACACTCACAGTATTTTTTAACTTTATACATGCTGGAAATAGCAAGAATATTGGCTGCAAAAATAAATAAATAAATAAATAAAGTACTACACTTAAAAAACAATAAATAAATATAAAAACGTATTCCCACACTTGTTCCAACTCACTGCCCTAGGTAAGCTGTCACACATCTTTTTACTTTCAGTCTCAGGCTGTCTCTGTCACCTGAGACAGCCTGAGCCAGCAGGCAAGCCGCTTTGCTGCTTCATGCATCAGCCCAGTGAGACCCTTGTTGAGGATATTTCCAATATCCTCAACAATATGAAGGAACTTCACACATTGGTGGAGTAAGTTTCCTGCCTGGTTGTTTTCAAAATAGCCTGGTAAGTGAAGCTGTCTTTTTTTTCTTAGAACATCGTACATGCAGTCAGTTCCAAGAAAAAAACAGGAAGTTAAAACTGAAAGTTGAGATAACTTTCTGCATTTTGTTATGTTTTTTTTTTCTTTTTAATGGGGGGGGGGTGCGGTTTAGCAACCAGTATCATGAGCTGCCCATGAGGAGAGACCAGAGAGTCCCTATCTGAAATACAGCTAGAGGTATCCTTGTCAGAACTACAAAAACAGGAATTAAGGGAATTGTTATTAAGAAAGAGCATAGTATACTCAGAAATGTCTAGAAGAACTAGAATAATAGAGTATAATATGCACACAATGCCTGAAATGATGGTTAGACCATGACCTTTTAAAGTACCATAGCCAAAGAAACAATTAGTAAGAACAGTTCAAAATAATGCTCAAACTAGGCATGATTGAAAAATCACAGAGCAAATGTAGTAGCCTAGTAGTGCTGGTTCCTAAGCACATAATCTCAGTATGATTTTAGGAAAGTGAATAACACTTCAAAGTTTGATAGCTGTTCTATACCCAGAATAAATTAGTTGAGAGAGAGCATATGAATGGCCAGATACTTGACAGCACTGGACATGGTGAAGGAATACTGGCAGATACCACTTACTCCCTCTTCCAAAGAAAAAAAAATAGCCTTTGAAACTCCTAATGATCTGTTTAATGCAGAGTGTTACCATTTAGCCTACATGAAGCACCAGACACTTTTCAAAGGTTGATGGAATCCATAACACAGGCAGACTTGACTACAAATGCTAAGAAAAGCAACTTAGATATGTTGGAATCCAAGTACATATGGTACCTTATATTAAAAGGGGTCTTAATACCACAAAAAAAAATAGAGGAAATAAAATGGCCAGTACCCTCTACTATGAGACAACTGAAACCTTCCCTTGGCTTAGCTAGGTACTACAGAAACTTTCAACCTAATTTTGTGATTATCGCTTCTCATTTTATAGATCTTGCAAAAGGAAAAACTCCTATCAAGGTACAATGGTATCATGAAGCTGATAGAGCATTAAATGAATTAAAAACGATCCTTTGTTCTGAACTTGCATTATTTTCTGCTGAATTTACTAAACAGTTAACACTGCATACATCAGGGGTAGGTCTGGCAGCATTTTAAAACATTCGGGTGTGATGTACACATTGTGTTATATCAGTGAAAGCTTGAGTCATGCAGAAAGGAAATACTCAGCTACTGAAAGAAAGTATCTAGCTATAAAGTAGGCTTTCTATGCCTTGAAATGTGGTTTGTTAGGCAAACAATTCAGTTTGATAACACAATGTGCTCCCTTGCAATGGCCAAGTAGCCAAACTGATGGTATTATAAAATTGTGCTCATCAGCTTGTCTTACACTCTCATGCTCATCTATGCATAGAGCCATGCAATCAGGCCTTCTGCAGATGGTATTCCCACAGATGGACTAAGCCAACTTCCTCTGTAGAGGTGGGTAAGCCAGCACTGGCTGCACACTCCCATCCTTCCCCAGATGGCACACTTACACAACTAGTCTATGCCAACTTCCTCTATAGGGATGGGTAAGCCAGAACTGGATGCTCGCTCCCATCTTTCAGAAGATGACATTCCCACAGCTGGACTATACCAACTTCCTCAGTAGCAATGGGTATGCCAGCACTGAATGCACACTTCCATCTTTCCTCAGATGGCTTCTCCAATACCCAAACTAACATTCAAACCTTGTTTATCTGGATGTGTTCATTGTTTTATTTGCATTACTTTTATTCTCATGTATTTTTGAATTTGCCCCTTTTTATTCTGAGCCTCCATCTAACGTTGCCTCTTACTGCTTTGTCTAATGTCCACTTCAGGCATCCTATTTTAAATGTTTCCATTTGTTCATTTGTCATTTACTTTGTCTTCACAGACTCCATGCCACTACTGAGGGATTTCATTCATGAAACTGGGAAGCTAAATCTGACAATGTCATGTTTTTATATTTCTTCTTAGTCATTCAATGCAAAATATAATTTTCATATTGTGTGTGTGTGTGTGTGTGTGTGTGTGTGTGTGTGTGTGTGTGTGTGTGTGTGTGTGTGTGTGTGTGTGTGTGTGTGTGTGTGTGTGTGTGTGTGTGTGTGTGTGTGTGTGTGTGTGTGTGTGTGTGTGTGTGTGTGTGTGCGCGCGCGTGTGCCTCTCATTTGGTTGAATAACAATTTTTCTGAATTTTAGTTCAGTATGTTGAAATAACTGAAAGCCCATTTAGCTGAATGACAATTTGAGTAACAGTGCATTTCACTGAATATGGCATAAGTAAACCTTGTTCCATAATCAGAAGTAGAATATTTAGAAATCTATGAAGATGCTTTATTTGGTGATAGGTGTTACCTATATGTAAGCAATGTTATTTTGGTTTCCATTTACACACATTTGTGTGTGTGCTATTTTTTTCCCTAGCTGTTTGACCATGGAATTAGTATATTAGGGTGGGGGCTTGACCTCTTGCAAAAAAAAAAAAAGATTTTCACTATGTGATGTTTTAATTATTTTAAATTTATTAAAATGTGTTTTGATGAACTGGATTCTCAACCATCTGAATTCAGTCATTTGGGATTTATCCAAACTGACATTCACTCAAGAGCCATGTGATTGACTGTAATATTTTTTTTATTTACAAAGTTTTTTTTTCCTTTACTAAAAGACGATGGTATAGAAATATTCATAAGGATTCATATTCTGGACATTGTTTTTCCAGTGTGTTTCTTGTAAAAAATATGACGAGAAGTTACATGACTACACTACTGTACTTTTAATGCTATCTTGTATTGAATTTTATGGACATACATTCAATTCCACAGCAGGACTTGCGATTCTTGTTTTGATTTTGTGGAAGCAACCCATGGGTCTGGTATGTTACATCAGACCTGGGTCCTGGCTGCAGCAGAACTGGCCTTGTTGTACATGTATTTTATGGGCAGTGAATGCAAAGTGTCATTTAAGTTTATAGGTAGTTAACAGGTGTGCAGCCTAGCCCAATTTCCCAACCACCCCAGAGCACTGTCAGATTACGTGACTTGGCCAGAGCCACATAATAGATGACTGGAAACTGAGCAAATCAAGCCTGGATTATAGGAAGCATCTTGTTAAAAGCAGATAAGCCTAGATCCTCTGCAGTATCTAAAGGCTCCTGAAGAAAATGGTCACAGTCTGAAAATGACAGTTTATTCAGTTACAGATACAGTGAGTGAGTTGCTGTGTAATTAGATTAGGGTTAATTATTAAAATGATAAATGTTAAAGGGTCGTTTCACTGGCATAAATGATAGGCATATGACAATGGTCATTTTCCACGTTACACTACAAATGCTGATTTTCTTTTTCATTCAACTAATGGAAAGAAGTAGGAACATGCTTATGATGTATATTCTTTACAGCAATAAAAATGGACTAGATCTTGGGCCTAGCATCTGTCATATTGTTATTAATCTGTAGGAACATCTGTTTCATGACACTTGAAGACAAAATACTGAGAAGTAATGCTTCATTGGTGTAGATGTTATTACCCTAATTATAAAGAAGGAAAAAGAGATCTGACTAATGGGCATGGCACATGGTGAGCTAGTAAAGATTGAAGTATTTGAAAAGCCAAAGGTGAGATCTCCTGTATTAGTAAGTGTGAGATGGATTTCCCACCACAAGAGATTCCTCCATTAAAGATAGGTTTATCCTGCGCATGCAAGTGTTGGCAGAGTTGTCTTCATAGAGACAGCACTCCAGAAGATGGCAGTGAAGGTACAGTTCCATACATTGGGCTTGCTTTTGCATCCATTTCACATTTAACACAGTAACAGTCTAGAAATAGGGTCTATATTAGAACATCGAAGTTTCAAAACTTCAAATTTTCTAATATCGACCGCTATTCAGCGAAAGCTGAAAATATCGAAGCTACAGAAAAATTAATTTTTTCCTAGGGAAAGAATTTGGTTGTCCATTTCTGTTGCATCAGTATTTTCAGCGTTGGGGTGGAAAGTTACAGGTCGGGTTAAGTGTGTGATTGAAAGTTAGTTAGGGTTAGGTTGCGGGTTAGGTATGTATGCGATTGTGTGGATGTGAGGGTTAGAGCGGGTTAGGTGAGTTAGGGTTAGGGCATGGGTTAGTTATGTGTGCGATTATGTGGATGTGAGGGTTAGGGCAGGGTAGGTGAGTTAGGGTTAGGGCGCTGGTGAGATGAGGGTGCGATAGTGACGGACCTTAGGGTTAGGGTTTGGGTTAAGGTAAGTGGATAGTTAGTGGTGTATGTATAGTTTAGTGCAAGATTAGGTGTAAGATTTTGGGTGTATGTGTGTTGATTGCTGTTTGTTTGGTGTGCTTGTGTTGTGTGTATGTGTTTTGGAACAGCAAATTTTTCCCTAGGAAAAAATTCACTGTTCTGTATGTTCGATGTTTTCAGCTTTCACTGAATAGGGGTCGATATTAGAACATTCAAAGTTTTGAAACTTCGATGTTTTAATATAGGCCCAAGAAATAAGGAGCATGAAACAGGAACCCTCACAAACTGAGGATGATTGCCACCTGATGATTGACTCTCATACTGTCACCTCCCACTGGCAGCAAATGTGAAACCTGAAAAGTTATTGCCCTTTTCCACCCCCAAAAAGGATGGTTTCTATACTGGGTCTTGGTGTGCTATGCTAAATAATTCAAAGGGAACAAATGAGTTCATAAATGGGTTCATAGGGTACCTGGAGATGTTGGTCAAGCTGATGGGTGAAAAAAGGAAATACTGGCAAATAAATGATGCAGTTAAAAAATTGTGCTTGCCAAATAAATTAAGTTATCATATTTTTAGCTGGTTTCATTTTTTTGGAGGGGAGAGCAAGTTCCTGTTTTATCAGTGGGCTGGACTTTCAGTTTCTGTGGCAGCATGACCCTCCTTAACCCATACTCTCTCAAATACTATCTTTTATAATATTACTGGTGGTTTAGGTCTGATTACTACAGCTATTTAACCTGTACTTGTACTCATGGATTTATTTCTCCCAATTTTTGCAAAATTTGTAACTCTGAACAAATCTCTTAACAATTATGTGCTACTGTGATTTTTCTGAAAAAGGATACTTGAGATCAGCGGGCCTTCCTATTTTGCAAATAAATAATATAAAACCAATTCAGATGATGCAAATTCCATGACCTAAAAGCTTCCACTGCTGCTCATGGAGGCTAGGTTATTTCTCTTTGCAGCTCTACCTCCCTCTTGCTGTGGTGAGTAAAAGGCTGTATTCAGTGGTGTCAAGAGACTACACCCGAATTATATGGTAACACATGTCTTAAGCACCCACTTCTCTACTCTGCAGGAAGGCTGGGTTAAAAGCACAGAAGTGGCATTGCTACTGGTAGAAAATGTCTTGACCCCAGTATGACCTCACATCCCCTAAGAGTTGAGCAGACTTCTGCTAATCAATCTTTTGCCTCCAAGCACCAGCCCTAACATGTGCCTGAGCCACTACTCAAACATGGGTCACATGACTCATAGCTAGGGATTCATTCCTCTCTACAAACAGAGATTGGTGTTGATTTGTAATGCTTTACTTTAAAAATCCTAATTTTGAAAACATCAAGTTCAAGTGTGCATAGTGGGTAAAGACTTCCCAAAACATCCTAATGGGGGATCAGAACTAGCAAGAACAATGGTGGTAGATTCATTGTCTAGCTCCAGGCCCTGGGGACACTAAAATTAAAAATTTGACACTCGGGTCATATCGGATCATATGTAATAATTCACGTTGACCAGATTTAATATCTTGGTAGCTTCTGTTTGTAATGATCCACATTCATAAACTTATACAACATATTCTGAAATCCTAGTATGAGCTGGCAAAGCCTACTTTCAGGACAGGGGCATCTCTTGGTCAGGTGTTCTGTGGATATCATCCAGCAATACTGAAGAGTAAGAATGACTCTTTAATGGCTTTAATTAACCAACTGCTCAGAGACAACATAGAGATAAGAAATAGAGTGGTTCAAACAAAAAATCAGCAGTATCTAAACAAAAGCAGCCTTTCTGACTCTGCATCTATTTCAAATACCACCAAAATATGAGAGGCACAATTATTCATAGCAACCCAGCAACAAGAAACTGCTTGATTGCTAAAGAAGAAGACTGATAAATTATAAAACTGGCCCAGAAAACTAATCTTTTTCTCTAAATCTTTGGGAAGGGACCAGGGAAAGTAACATGAGGACCTTCTTGGAAGACAAACTAATGGTGTCTCTGCATCTTACAAAAATGATTACTGTAGAAGGAGCATACATGGCATTGAGACCACAGCTGACCCGTAACTCCTTACTGAGACACATCATATTCCATTTACTTAACTGTAAATAATGTGTTTCTACTCATTGCTACAAAGAAAAGGAAGTAATTTGTGTTGTGTGACGATATTAAGGTTGGATCAAGACTAGGCCGCAGAAATACCTCACTAAAAGAATCACAGGCCTAAAGCAGATGCCCTATGCTGACCGTCTAAAAAATCTCCACCTATACTCTGTCTCATATTGCCTACTCAGAGGTGATCTCTGCTTAACATACAAGGCCATGTCAAACCCAGAGCTGTTGGACATGCTACACTTAAAGAAATCCCAATCCCTCAGAGACACACACACTCCAGGGATCTAAACCTTGTCATCACAATGAACAAAACATGCTGGAGGGATAAGTTCCTGACCCAGAGACTCCCCAGACTCTGGAATAGACTGCCCATACATGTGAAGCAGAATGCCTCTTTGGCCCTCTTCAAAAGGAACCTTGATGATTGGATGGGAGATAGGGAATTCACCCCAGGGATCATGTCAGTTGCCCTGCTAGATAGGGGTCAAGGGAAGTAAATACTGTGGGAAGAAATAGCCAGGGAATTATTATGGCTAGGCTTTATAGGCCCTAGGGCCAATAGCCTAGTACCAACCTATGAACCTATGAACTAAAAACCTCACCCCAAAACATCTGAAATTCCCAGCAGAATTAATAATAATGTGGGTAAGTGTCAATAATTCCTTTAGTTCATCAGACAATGCCATTTCTTTTTTAGGGGACAAGATACCTTTAACTGACTTACCAAACTATTTTTTGTCAACTATGATCAGCAAAACCACTTCTACTACAAAAAGGAAACCTACAGAAAAAAAAGATGGCCATGTAGACTTCAAGTTATTCACTGGTATCAGTTGTCAAGAACTCCAGAAAATTTTGCAGACTTAACATCCAGAATGCTGGAGCTATCATCGTGTAGTTCTAGCAGTGCAAAAGTACTCCCTCCTGCTGAAAGAAGTCCTGACCAACTTCCATATTATCAAATTAGCTGGCAATCTGAATCCATATAGATAACAAGTTTGACCTATTGGTCATGCAGGACACAACTGAGATAGACATTAATTCTCATATCAGCTTATCACCTAATAAGGAAACACAGGGTCCCAAGAGCAATACCCCCCCCAAAAAAAAATTCTTTATCGGCATCTTGTCAAAGACGGTGTCAGTAAATCACAAGGTTAATCAACTAAAAATAAGTGTTCTCATATTTACACCACAGGTTTTAAAATCCTTCTATTTAGATACCAGAGCACTGGTAACTGATTGATACTTATTTAATCTAATGTTGAGAACAACATGGGTGGCTTTTAGGAGTCAGATTAAATTGTTTACATGTGGAACTTGTTATACAACTTAATTTCACTTTCATGTCTGCCTAGCAGTAGTCAAGGTAAAAAGTACGTCATAAGGAAGCACATTCACATTTTCAGGCATGCAAACATATTAGCATCCTTGTTGTGAAGTGCATTGTTATTTCAGTTGTTGTTTTATTAGTTGTTTATGATTTGCTATAGTTGATAGTTGGATAGTCGTTACTCATGTTAAATATTAGAGTGTTAGTTCTGAGCATTAAAGTGTGTGAGATAAGGAAATATTGCCAGCCCAGCTATCTGTCATTTTGTAAATAATTCTATGTCATTTATGAATATTGATATGATTTATACAGGACTGTATGTTATGTACTGAGCTAAGATGTATCCATTATGTACCCTGCTTGAACATAGAAGATTAACCTGAAAAACGTAAGAATATTTGAAGTCAAGTTACTTTATAGCTGGTCCATAAACAAAAGATGTTATCTCTCAGTTTCAGTTCAGTAGCAGAGCTAATGTCTAGAGCTAAAAGTTTTGTATTGTCTTGAAAGAGACATGATTAATTGGTTTCAAATGTAAAATGTGTTTTATTGCTTTATGACTTCCTAGCAGCTGCAAAGATCTGAAAGATATGTATTTCTCACACAGAGATGTTAAATTCTGTTAGTTTCTGTTTAGCCTGGGAACTGAAGTCAGGTGACAAAGAATGATGTCATCCAAGCTGGCCCAGCAGTAATGTGTGATATTAATTTGGAAAGTCTGTCAGAGAGTCTGTGCATTTTGTATTTAGTCTTGGACCTAGCAAAAATATCCACTCATCTTCACCATTATCTGCACTTACCTTGCTGTAAGTAAGATTTAGGGCATAGCATCTCTTTTAGATATAGATAGGAATATAGTAAAGATTAGTTTATATATTTTCTTTATTTATTTGAGACTGTCCTGCAATGCTGTTTTTAAATATTTCCTGTGACGTTGAACTCGGAAGTTACTGTGTTGATTGACTGAGTATTATTTTGCTCTTTTATTATTTGTTATTAAATATATGTAAGCCTATCTTTGTGGCTGATATTTGCGAGACATATTTAAGCTTTTAGAGTACTTGCATATGTATTTGTTGACACTGTACAGGCCACTTCTAAATGACCTTGCAAGTCTTAGTCAGACTACCATTTGGATTAATAGTAACATTACACAGGAGGATTGGACACCCTTTGTAAGGGCCTTATAGTAGCTGATAAGTAGGGGTTTGTGACAGTGGAAACTACCTTACAGTCTGGGCAGAAGGGGCATAGCTAGTAAACCTGTGCCAGCCTTTCCCAGGTGTGTGTGTGTGTGTGTGTGTGTGTGTGTGTGTGTTTCTATATAAATCAAATCTCAAAGTGTGTGTGTGTGTGTGTGTGTGTGTGTGTGTGTGTGTGTGTGTCAGCTACTTGGGCAGGGACACAAAGCACTGGTTGGATAGAGAGGGTGCTAGAGGTCTTGGCTTGGCCCCTCAGCTGAGATCTTAACCCTATAGCTATGCCAGTGGGGAGTCTTATTGGGGATCTGGAGAAAGAGGGAGAAAGCAGCCCCAGACTGACTGTGATCTCTGTCTGCTCTTAAGTGAAAGTTTACTTTACTGTGTGTGTACTTGTCATCCTCCCAATGTGTACATCCCCTAGCTGTTGCCAGTGGTGAGAATTGAGGCTCCTTGATTACTGGGTCAGTGCAGAGGTGTCACAAAGTGTAAAACTCTAAAAAGAAGAACAATGCCATTCAGACTTGGATACATTAAGGGAAAAAAATCATTGTTTTTTTATAGTCCAACAAAATCACTGATTCTAGGCAGACCAGCACACAAAAATCCAAGATACCCGATCTTAATGTAATTGTAGTTTAATTAAGCAAAAACAGTACACTCACTTTTCGTTCTCCTTACAATACAAAGAACTTCTTCAGATAAAAGTATCAAACAGTCAATGAAGTTTAAATCCATTTTTTAAAAAACATGTGATTTACAAATCCAAGCCCATTGGATACTTAATTATTGAATTAAACTTCCTTAATTGATTTACCACTTAACCCTCAAGGGTCTTATTACCAACAACTTGTCCAAGTTTGTATAATACCTTATGTCTGTATTTGTCCCCAAATGGAGTACAAAAATGTAACACAATACCCAAAAATATATGAAGTAAACGTACTAAAATATTTAAAAAATTATTTCAATTATCGAATTTTAATAAAACATATTTTAGTTATGTATTAAATGATCCATTTAAAATTATTTATATTAACCTATAACCTGTACACAAATCAGAGATGTTCCATAAACTCATAAATTATATATTATATCTAAGACATGTACCAAGGAGGGAAAGAAAATGTTAAAACAAAAGTTAAAATTCCATTAAAAATGCTGATATGTCACTCGATAATTTTCTTTAATCAGCATTCTAAGTTCCTGAGTTTTAAAATGCAGGCCAAAGAAGATATCTCATTAATACCTGGAAAATGGGCAGCATCTAACCTTAATTGCCACAATAATTCCAATCTTTCTAATTTCAATGTACATGGTCCTCCTCTCACATCATAAGGGATGTGATCTATGACTCTGAAAACAAATTTATGATCTACTTGCTCATTTATGTGTCTGGCCAGGTCGTTTTCTAATTTATTTCTACTTATACTATATACATGTTCATAGATCCGTTCCCTCAGCCTTCTGTTGGTTTTACCAACATAGAAGGCCGGGCATTTCAAACACTTTGCCAGATATACTACTTGTTTACTTTAGCAGTTGAACTTATAATTAGTTGTAAATTTCCTGCCTCTAAGTTCAAAACTTGCACCCACATCTATATATTTACAGTAATTACACATTTGGCATTTAAACATGCCTTTCTTCACTGAAAATGGTTGTTTTTGTCCTTCTAAAATTTGTTTAAGGTTAGCGCCCCTCTTAAAAATAAAACCTGGTTGATTTTCCAGTTTGTCACATAATAGTGTGTCTTGCATAATTATGCCCCAGTTTTTCTTTATAAGCATAATTATCTCCTTTGCGTTGATACTGTATTGAAAAATAAAGCTACAAGGGTTGTACTCCAATGGGGGGATTTTAATGCACTCATGAACTCTGTATTAGATAAATCTTGACCATATTCAAAAATGCACTTAAAAAAGTTATTTTATCTGCAGAATGTTTGGAGACTAGGCACAGTATATATACATACAATGACCCAGACTGCCTATTAATAGCAGACTAGATTACTTTATGGCTTTCCAACCAGTCCTGTGTTCGTTTTCATATATAGATCCAGTGCCCTGCCTTATATTTCACCCTGATCAGGTGTTTGGAGTTCCCTTCAGAAATAGCATTCAAACACTGGAAAGTCAACCTATTGATGCTATCAAATGATGATATCAATTAATTTATGTTGGCAGAGGTCTCACTCTGTAGTAACCTCAGCCTGTTAGGATCCATGCCTGTATTCCTGTAGTAGGAATCTTGTAACCTAAACCTGTGAGATAGTTGCACTGCAGTAAAAGTAAAATTGTTAGGATCCCTGGACAGGAATGTTGTTCGGCTAGAGAAGAAAGTCTCCTACTACTCAATGGCTTTAAGAACAAGCGTCTCCCACCTGTACATTGTTTGTACGACAGCCAAATTTAGGAAGAAGATGGTCTCCAAAGAGTGCAAAGCCTACAAATGCAAACTAAATTTGACATTAAGGGAGATAGAGAGAGAAAGAGAGATGAACTTTTTTCTAATGAGAGCTGCATTGCATGACTTGGTGGTGAGATACTGGCAGAAATACTTCCAGCATTTAGAATGAAAAAGTGACAAGCCAGGGCTAATTTTTGATCTGTAAGAGTGGGCAATATGTTGGTAACATGCCCAAAAACCAACATGCATCCAGTTACTTATGTGCACCCATAATATGTGTAAATTATACTATCATTTAAAAGTTATAAACAAAAAAGGCTTGCATTCCAAGGTTCTAGGTTGAATTTAAAGGACAAAACTTTTTAATGTCAACATGCTCAGATTGAATTAGTTGGAAAAATGAAATTCATTTCATCAAAAAACAACAGTTAATGAAACTGAATAAAAGGTAACAGCAGTCATAATTATCCTCAGGATTTCTTGTTTTAAGCAATGCCTGATATACATCCTCCTTAAATAACTCAACACCTCAAACAGCAATAAATAAATCTCTAAATATATGCCTAACTGAAACCCTGCCCTAACCAAAACTAAAACCTGAGGCCTAACCACAACTTTAATCCCGAAGTCACTGGCTTGTATAATTAGTACAGCAATCCTTTTTGACTAAATTGGATTTTATTCATTGTAACACTCATACAGAATGCATTTGACCAAAAGAACTTGGCCAAAATGCTGTCATCCAAAATCTTCTTAATGTATCCTATTCTAATTTCATAGTTAGAAACACAACATATAAAGTCCATGTTTTATTATTAACTTATATATCTGTGAAGCACAGCATTGCATTGTCATATCTTTCTTAAGTATCTGTTGATTAATAGAGCAAAAAAGTGCATGTTAATTAAAATGTTTGTTTTCTGCTAACTTTCTGTGTGACTAGAAATGGTATTTTAAGTCTCCCTGATCTGCAGTTCTTCATTCTCTTTGGCTTTGCCATTGATTCATGAGATAAAAGGTTGAGAGCCGAGAACATATGTATGTTGTGGAGCACTTTTAGCTATCTTGACTCTGGTCCCTATGGCAGCTGTATTTTCAGCTAGTATGCTGTGTAATACACATCACACAGTAATACTGACTTCCATAAGACATTAACTGACTACAGTGGTACGGGGACTGTATGTAGTTTCATTGTAGCATTCCATCTTAGGCACAGACTATGGGTACTTCCATGATGATTCTTAAGTTGGGGGCTGGGTGGCAACATTCTGACACAGAAGGTCTAAAACATGTATAGGTCCTGTCTATAATTCTAATCTTGGTTACACAGCATTTGGAG
The DNA here is from genome assembly GCF_019279795.1 of Protopterus annectens. Taxonomy (NCBI): domain Eukaryota; kingdom Metazoa; phylum Chordata; order Ceratodontiformes; family Protopteridae; genus Protopterus; species Protopterus annectens. The sequence goes on from NC_056732.1 coordinate 1,557,951,201, forward strand.
ATTTATAGTCCATGTAGTATAAGATGACAAATTAGTGATGAGCAGTAAAGGCAAGTCTCGTGGCTAACAGCAAGGGCAAGCAAGGTTGCCCATTCCTTAACTGGTATACAGTTTGCCCATCAAGACTGATATAATGGTGCTTCAAACAATAAGGCAAAAGCCAGAATCTAAAAACTCTGTGAACAGAACACATAATGAAGCATTATTTATGGATATAAAATTATTGATTGATAATCTGCTGATTGACATTGATGTGACAATTGAAGTACTAACAATTGTGTCTTGAGAAAAAGGAAAAAAATCTTACTGGAAAAAAGTCCATTCTTCTCAGAAACAGGATCTACCATATTTTAATGACCTTGTCACTACATGCTAGCAAAATGAAATTCCTCAACACAGCAAACTAGGTCAAAAGAATATGGTCTGTAACACTAAGTGTCCCATTCTAAAACACTTGCTCATGATGTCAGCCTACTTTATATGGAGGACTTACATCAGAGTAAGTCATTTTCACCAAGGGTAAGTCTTTAGGAATCTGGGTGTAGGAGTGTTGTGTTTCTATTGTGTAGCTATCAAAAGACAAACTGCTGAAGAGCTCATCTCCAACAGTTAGGTGCACACCCATTATTCATAGCTGAAACAGTTTCTCTGAGGGTTTAATTTTCCCAGAGTGTTTTGGGTTTCTGATACCATAATGGAAATAGAGCCCATTCCTAAGTCAAAGTATGATTAAAGTTTGTGAAATTAGTATTGTTTCAGTCTTTGATGTTAGCTGTGTGCACTCTTCTCAGCACCCAAAATATACCCGGAATTGCCTATTTCAATAGTTCATACAGGGCCACATATATTGGCAATAAATGGCATATTTAAATATAATTGCAAATTCTTTTCTTATTAGACCAGCTGCTCCTACTTCTATTGGAACCATCTCAGTATCCTTCTTCCTCATTGCTATCATTTGTGCTTGCACATCATGGTATTTAATGACTTTGTGTCTCACTGTCCGTAAGACATTGTAATCACTGGTGTAGATGAGTGTGTGTGTTGTACCTTTAAGAGCCATATCATTCTATGGGAACATGCATATAAAAACTGAGCACATGCAAGCAATTGTGCCATTAGTATGTGTTGTACCTTTAAGAGCCATACCATTATATGGGCACATGCCTATAAAAACTGAGCACATGCAAGCAATTGTGCCATTTTGAGTGAGCAGCCGGAGTGAAAGCATGTATGTGTGTAGCAGTCAGTCAGTTTGTTTGGGTTTTATGTTTCAGTTATCCATCCTGATGTGTTTGTGTGTAATAAACAACTTAAATGAACACCCAAGCCTCATCATCTTATTTGAATACACAAGACGAGCAACACAGTGTCAGAATGGGATCCAAAGTGAAACTTCTTCAAAACCATGAGGCACACAGTCATAATTGGAGGAATATACAGAAGTGAGTCATCTGAAGCTCAAATGACTCACAAACAGGTCAGAAAAATAATTGCAGGTACTAAAACTCGTTTAAATGATTTTTGTGCAACAAATATAAAGCAAAGCATTCAGAACATTTAAAATAAATTCCTGATTAAATGAAATTTTAGAAACTGCGACATATGGGTAAAAGAATTCGTAATCCTTACAAAAATGTTTAAAATAACTTCCAAGTCGCAAAGAATGTATAAAAGATGGAAAGTGACCATATGTTTTCAATATGTGCTTCTTTTTCATATTAACTAAAGCTATTCAAAGTATACAAAGTGTGCAAAGTGTTGGCAAGTGTATGTAGTGTTACAGTACAGTTCAGTTATTTCACAGAGTATAGTTATTTCGAAGAGATTGTTGTGCAGCTAAATATTTTTCAAGAACCTGGTGTATGTTTGAACATAATTACAAGGGCCAGGTCTACACTACTGTTTGCTGGCATGGCAGAGGGATTTCACAGACCTGGTCCACTTGTGTTTGATAATAATGTTGCAGAAAATTGGAGAGTGTTTGAACAAGAGTACAATATTTTCATACAGGCTGCTTTTTCTGATAAGGACGCAAGTACAAAGGCATTTATTCTGCTTAATCTAGCTGGTTCAGAAGCCATTGAAAGGGAGTGTTCATTTGTGTATGCACCTGCTATGTACACTGGGGAGGGGGAAGACTGCCATATTGTGGTACCTGCTGAAACGTGGGAAGACCCTGAGTGCTTAAAACATAAATTAAGAGAAATGTGTAACCCCCAAACAAATGTTACAATGAAAAGGCATGCATTTTACATAAGAGATCAAACGCCTGGTGGAACTTTTGCAGCATATATAACTGACTTGAAAAATAAGACAAAATGTACAGATTTGGTGATCTCAAAGATGAGTTGAGAAAAGACAGGCTTGTGTGGGGTATTAAAGATGATGCAGTGAGAACTATTTTTCTTCAAGACAATGAGTTAACTTTGAATAAGGCTGTAGAGATTTGTCAGATATATGAGATCATAGAAAAGCACACAAATAATCTTACAAATGAGAAAAGCATGCTTGCACTGCCTTCTAGTGCTAATGTTGATAAAATGCAGTACAAAGTTAAAAGATACAGGCCTAAGCATGTGGTCACTTCAGCAAAACCCAGAGCAGCTATAGTGAAATCCAGGGCACACAGTAAAGCAGAGGGGTGAATCAGCAAAACCTGTAACAAGCTTCATAGTCAATTATCGTACTTGCGGAGGTAGCTATGAGTCCAAGCAAGAGAGGTGCTTAACTTTTGATAAGCAGTGCCACACATGTAAACAGTGAAATAATTTCAAAAAGGATTTGTAACTCTAAAGGGTTGCATTTTTTTTTAAAAAAGCATTCAAAGAGGCCAGTTGATCAACTAGAAAGCTGTGACCCTACTTTTTATGTTGATGGTGTGTCTGTGCTTGGTGAAACAGTCAATGCAGTAGATTTGTGGGCAAAGATTGACATATTTTGTACTGTTCTGATTAATGGGAGACCTGTAGAGCTTAAAATTGATACTGGTTCAAAGTTCAATGCTATGTCATCAGAAATATTTGCTAAAGTAAAAGCTGGTGAGAAACTTGATCTGGCAAAGTGTGCGAAGCTTGTTGCTTATGGTGATATGAAGCAATTCAAACCAAAGACTCAGTAGTGGTTTCATTTTATTCCACTGGGAACAGCTATGACTTGCAATTTTACATAGTCAAGAGACATGTGCAGTCATTATTAGGCCTCAAGGACACTTTGAAAATGGGACTGCTTCCATTTAATAAAGAAGTCCACCATATAACAATGTGTACCAAAGAAAATTTTCACAAAACTATTTTTTCTGACTATGCTGATATTTTTGAAGACAAGTTAGGCAAACTCCAGTTGCTTATTCCATGAAGTTAGACCACAAGGTAAGCCCAGTCATTAGACCAGCACAGAAAGTTCCAGTAGCCTTGCATGCAAGGCACAGTTTAAGCTGAGCTAGACAGAATGGTGCAGCTAGGAGTAATTTGTCCAGTAGAAGAACCAACTGAATGGATATCCTCCATAGTGGTAGTTCATGAGAAAAGCTCAGATGATATTAGAATATGAATTGATCCAAGAGATTTGAACAAAGCACTCAAACAACCTAATCATCCAATGTGTACAGTTGAAGAAGTTGCTGCCCCTATGCCAAATGCCACTGATTTTTCTGTCTTTGATGCAAAAAGTTCATTTTGGCAAATTTTGCTTGATTGAAAAACTTCATTGCTAACCACTTTCAGTAGACCATTTGGAAGATACATACTTTTGAGAATGCCATTTGAGATAAATTCTGCCAGTGAATTCTTTCAATGTGTGATGGAATATTTTTTTTTTCCTGGCTATCCTTGTGCTATAATAGTAGGTGATATTCTTGTAGCAGGCAATGGTGGAGTCAAACATGATATAAACCTCAGGAAAGATCTGGAACATGCTTGTAAAGTTAATCTTAAACTGAATCCTCAGAAATGTAAATTTAGGCTGCAAGAAGTTACTTATTTGGGTCATTATTTACCAGTTTAGGCCTATGACCAGATCCTTCCAAGCAAAGTGCAATTCTTGAGATGCCAGCTACAGACAATGTCAGCTCCTTACAATGTTTTCTTGGCATGGTCAACTATTTGGGAAAGTTCATTCCAGATCTGAGTGAGCTTTCAGCACCATTAAGAGAGCTAGCATGCAAAGATATAACTTGATCCTGGCTGGAACAACATCAAAGATCATTTGATGTCCTGAAACAGAAAATTGCCAGTCCAGCCACTTTAAGATATTATGATGTTCACAAACCAGTAACTTTACTTGTGATTCTTTAAAGTTTGGTCTTGGTGCAGTCATTCTTCAAGAGGCATACCAGTAGCCTATGTATCCAGCACGCTAACCCAACATGAGATGCAGTATGCCCAAATAAAAAAAGAGCTTTTGGCAATTATGTTTGCATGTTCAAAGTTCCATGATTATATTTATGGACACCCTATTCAAATCGAGACTGACCACCAACCTTTGATCACTATTTTGAAAAAGCCAATGCCCACAGCTCCTGTGAGATTGCAACACATGATGTTAAAATTTGAAAAGCACAGTTTCCAATTGGTTTACACAAAAGGCAATCATCTTTATCTTTCTGATACTTTATCCAGATTGCCCAGAAAAATCACCGAACAGCAAGAAAATGAGAAACCTGATTTTGAAATCATGAAAATGACAAATTTTTTCTTCCACGTTTGATGAGCTTAGAACTCATACAGCTTCAGATCCAATTCTGCAAAAGCTCAACCACTTTATCAGTCTAGGATAACCATCAAAGCAATCTTGTTTACCACTAGATGTGCAGCAGTATTCTCCTTACAGAGACGAGATTTTGATGGAAGATGGTATCATCATGAAAAGTCCAAAAGTGATTGTTCCAAAATCCTTGCAACAACAGTATATTAAAATCTTGCATTGTGGCCACCCAGGAACTGATTCTACCAAAAGCAGCATGAGAGGACGAGTATTTTAGTCTTCTATGTCAATAAATATTGAGAAGGAACTCTCAGCTTGTTCTGCCTGTAATAGTACTAAACCATATCAACAAAAAGAACCACTTCAGCTAAACCAGATTCCTGAACTACCTTGGTCGACAGTAGCTACAGATATTTTCAAGTGGAATGGTCAACATTACTTGGTGTTAGTAGACTCTTATTCAAATTGGTTCAAGACTGACCTGCTTCCAAGCCTAATTTCTAGTGCTGGCATTATGAAGTTGAAGATACATTTTTCTGTCCATGGTAGTCCGCACAAATTCATTTCTGACAATGGTGCACAGTTTACAAGTCAGCAGTTCAAAGGATTTGCTGAAATATGAGCCTTTGATCATGTTACTAATAGTCCTGAATACCCACAATCTAATGGCTTGTCTGAACATGCAGTTGAAAGTGAAAACAGCTATTGGAGAAATCCAAATGAGACAATACTGATGTTTTTCTTAACCTGCTTAATCTTAGAAAAATTCCTCATGACAATTTACTTGGTTCATCTGCTCAGAGACTTATGTGAAGACAAACCAGAACCACACTACCAATTAGTAAGACTTTGTTGATGTCAAGTCCTAAAAATAACAAAGCAGTAAAAGTGCAACTCCTAAAGAAACTGTTGTCCCAAAAGTCCTACTAAGACAAAACCAGCAAGCCTCTGTATCCATTTAAAAAAGGAGAGATAGTGAGGATGTAGACAGCAAAAGGATTTGACCAAATAGGACTTGTGAAATATTTGTGTGAGGAACTAAGATCATACATCATTGAATCACAAGGGATGGAATTCAGGAAGAATTGGAAACATTTGCTACCAATGTCCAAGTCATTGTTACAGCATCTTGCCTGTAATGGAGATTCTAATTCTCAGAGTTATTGTTCCAGAGAACATTTCATCATCTGTTCCTGTTCCTGAAAGTATCCCTAAAAATCCTGAAGCAGAAAATTCTCTAAACTGTCCCTGTTGCTAAACTCAGTTCTGTTTATTACATTATGAGGTCAAGTCGTATCTCAAGACCTAGTCTTAGACACACAGCAACTAGGATATGATTGTTATTGTTTGTATATGTCTGCATAATTTGCATGCTCATCTAATTGTCATTTTCATTTGCATGACAGAATAGTCAAAGAGGAGGATGTAGATCAGAGTGTGTGTTAAATCTTTAAGAGCCATTCCAGTCTATGGACACATGCATATAAATACTGAGCATGTGCAAGCAAGAGTGCCATTTTGAGTGAGCCGCCAGAATGAAAGCATGCATTTGTGTAGCAGTCAGTCAGTTAGTTACTTTGTTTAGGTTTTATGTTTCAGTCATCCATCCTGATGTGTTTGTGTATAATGAACAACTTAAACAAACACCCAAGCCTCATTGTCTTATTTGAATACACAAGACGAGTGACAACTGGGTGTAGCAATTTCAATGATCAATGCTTCTTTTGTCTTTTTATCATGGACTACTATATCTGGCTTTCATGCATCTAGTTTTTGGCTATTGGTAATGGGTGATCCCATTCCCATGCGATATAAACTATCAATCTCTGTTATGCTTTGTGGTTCATGTCTTCAGTGCTTTTCAGTTACTTCTATCTATCTTCTCAGTTACTTCTGTCTTACTTCCATATATATAGTAGTGTTTGCACAATCCCTAATACATCAGACATGCCACATTATTGTGCCTTTCAGTATACAGGATCTCTGCCATGAGTGTATCTCACCCAACAACAAGATGTGCAATTGCTTCCAATCCTGTTTTGCAAAACTTACATTTGTCCGAGTCTCAAACATTTTCAATGGAATTTGTAAACCAACGTGTACATAGTCCACTGACCTGGGCCACCATTAACAGCCTTAAATGTTTTGGTTTCAAGTTAACCTCTCCTTAACCATTCCTGTGTCAAATCTTAGTCAACATGAGGTTGTTCCAGGAGATCTCTATACTTGCCACTATATTTATGACTTTTCCACATTTTATTCCTTCCCCTCGTATTCTTTCTTGTGTTTTTTTTTTTTTTGGCGAATTCAGTTGCTGTCTGATTTTGTCTACTTTTAGTTTTATTTCCATTCTTGCTTGCCACCTGAATGTTTCTGCTAACTAAGCAGAGAGGTCATCTTAGACTTCCTCTCTTCATGCTTTAAAATTTTCACTATGTTTGTATCTCTGTACTTTCCACTATATTTGTGGACTTTCCAATTTTTTTCTTTCCCTCTGAACCTTTTACTTATATTGTTTATTTTGTTTTTGACACATTCAGTTGTTTTATGATTTTTGATTTTCATTCCCATAAAAAGGAGTAGGTGGTATTCAGATGTTGAATTAATATATCCTTATATTTTGTTTGCCTTTCTATTAGAACATGAGAACATTTGAGACATTGCTGGTAGCTGATCTTCCTTAGGCTTCTAAAGATGGATATTAAACCTAAAGGAGGGGTTAATCACATCCAAAGGAATTTAAACTTTTGTAAAGTTTTGACATATGTATCAGAGAGACAAATAGCACTCACACCTCTCGAGATTCTACCATCCTTAAGTGAAATGGCAAAGAGAATAACCTGGTATTTGTTAAGTTCTTCAGCAGCTAGTTGGAAGAGAGAAAATCCATTAGTTTAGTAAGGTCACTCTGTACAGAGTTCCTTGCTGTCACATAGGACTAGAAGTGCAAAGCTAGTCAATGATGGCCTGATGATGTTACCTCAGAAAATGAGTATGATACTTCATGTGACATCAGCAAATGAGTATGATACTTCATGTGACATCAGAAAATGAGTAAGATATTTCATGTGACATCAGAAAATGAGTGTGATACCTCATGTAGGCTGCGTGGGGTTCAGGAAATTAGATATAGTGTTCTGAAAAAGGCACTGAGAAAGCCAAAGTGGGTCTTGATTGTGTAAAAAAAGTAGTATTATAGGTATATCTTTGTTTAAATACTGTAGGATGAGCATCATGATAAATTATAGTCACTTATTAGGAAGTATAGCAGTATGATACAGTAGAGGAGAGCATGCCTTGTCAGAGAGCAATAAAATACAGTAGAGGGGAGAGCATGCCTTGTCAGAGAGCAGTACGACACAGTAGAGGGGAGAGCATGCCTTGTCAGATAGCAGTATGACACAGTACAGAGGAGAGCATGCCTTGTCAGATAGCAGTATGACACAGTAGAGGGGAAAGGCATGCCTTGTCAAGTCTGGGTATTCTTAAACGACTCAACAAAAGAATGAGAACAAGGGTCTTTCCTTTGTGCAGCTCTACACAATTTACATGTGATTAATGTTCAACACATTTGGCAAGATAAATATTTCTCACAAAAACAGCAGCATATTTTAAGAGGTGGCAGCGAAGATGGAAAAGCATCCATAAATGCCATATATCAAGTACGGCAAACCATTACGTCATTAACCTGAAATAAGCACTCTGATGATAAGGAATGTAGAGCTGAATGAGTCTGTTCATGCTCTGAATATGTGTTTCAGTCATTGCCATTTTAAGACTATTGTATAGCATAGCTGTTTTAAGAATAATGTATCCCACAATGCATTGCCTGTGTATTTATGAAGAATGAACTGTTAACATCTTTCTTACTGAGTTGCCATTTTGTATAGAACAGAAGTGACCATTTAGACAAAAATGTTAGTGTATCCTGATGTTAATAATACTACTGTTTTTAAAGGGTACCTGCAATGTGCAGTATGACATAGTATTAGATGTGGGATCTTGTTCACAAAATAAAAACAAAAACATCATTCTGGTCAGAAAATCGCACCAACAAGCAAAACAATGACCTCCAAGCTCAGAGTAAGCTATTTTACTGAAAACAAGCAGTTTTACTTCACAAAGTGGTCATCTTACTGATTTAATCTGTTCAGCTCTAGAAATCTGAAATTAGTCAACAATGACAAATGTTAACCCACCTGAGCCATTTGACTTCTTAAGACCATTTGACTGGCCTGCCTGAAGGCAAAGGTAAAAGAGGCAAAGGTTTACCCACTTTAGAGCTGCAGCCAAATTAGATAAAGAAATAGAAGAAAACCCAATAACCAATTTGTTATAGTCAACTGGCAAAGAAATGGATGTGTTTTACAATTCTTTTTCATTGTCTAAGAACCACAGTGTCATATATAAGTCAGTGATTAGTAAGTTTACTGAATATTATGGTCATATCATGTGCTATCTACAAAAATTTCATATAGAATCATAGGAGGTTACTAAGCTATGGCCCAGAGGCCCTTATAAGCCTAGCCAAGAGTTTAGCCCATGTTTAGACAAGTCAGCACCCAAACCCCTGTCCAGCAGGGACACAGGTGGAATCCCAGGGGTGTATTTTTTGTTTCCCATCCAGTTATCCAGGTTGCGCTTAAAAGGGATAATGAGATACTCTGCTTGATGTGGAGAGGGAGTCTAATCCACAGATGGAGGAGTCTATGGGACGCAAATCTGTCTCACCAACAAGTCCTATTGATATCACAGACCAGGTTGACGTCACACGTAGGGGTTGCTCGAGTGGACCTTGACTTGCGGATATGCAGCAGTCCCATCAAGGCGGGGTGTGAGATTGCTTTATATGCCAAACTGATATGCCAATTCTTGAAGTGTCTGCAGCTGCATAAGGTAGACAGAAATTCAAAGCAATGTAGACAAGTTCAAGTGTAGTAGCTTCTAGACATATCTGATTGGAAAAAATATAATTTTGAGTTCTGAATTTACATGTTGAATATCCCATACATAATTATTCTGCTTAATACAGCTGTGGCATAGGAAGTGGGCCTTATTGCCAGAATAAATGAAGTCAGTGTGGATATATTTAGTTTAGCTGGTCTGCTTAACTGTGAACCACTTGAAATTAAATTAAAATCAAATGCTGTTCCATATGACTTGACCATACCGAGGAAATTGTCACTTCATATGTTGTCTAAAGCAAAAGCAGAAATCAAAAGACTGCAATGCCTTGGGGTAATATAAAGTTTAACTGAACCAACAAAGTGTGCATGCCAATGGTTCCAGTAATTAAAAACAGCACTGTATAATATGCGTTGATTTAAAGAGGCTTATGATCAGGTTGCCAAGCATAAGCTGCTTATTATGTGTTCAAGACATTTGCTTGAGAGGTGAATCTTGGCATCCATGTCAAGAGCACATAATTAAGGGTTATGATCAGTGACTCAATCATTTATTTATTTATTTATTTTATTTTACATTTGTTAACTGGGCTAGTCTAGCTGGATATATGTCCATTTACATTAGAGGCCCGGGGAGAAAAGCTCCACTAGAAACATTAAAAATAAGAAAGCAGTTCTAAATCTAAACAAGATAATAAGGATTATAAACAACACTAAATGTAGTATTAACATAGAAAAATGAAAAAAATATTACAAGAAATGGCATACAGGGTAAAACAATTGTTTTAACAGTATGATACAATAAATAATTTGCAGAAGATAATACTTAATGTTCATAGGTAGTTCCTATAGGTTTCTGTGATTATGATTTCTACCGTCAGAGGTAGTGAGAAGAGATAACTTAATTAAACAAAGTAGGATCTTGTAAAATATTAGTGGAGAGGGCACATAATTAGTCAGGGTTACTGCAGGGGCATAGTCAATAAGATCTGAGGTATCTTTTGAGATTTTGTTTAAAGAGGGATACGGAGGTGAGTGAAGTGAATTCATTAGGTAGTAGGTTCCAAACTTTTCCAGCAGTGTTTGAGAACAGGGAATCCCCTGCCAAGTTGTTGGCCTTGATTATACTAACTAGGAGTTTGCTTGAAGAGTGTAATGTATTAAGATTGCTGTATGGGATAATGAGGTTAGAGAGGATAGGAGTATTATTAGGTTGATTTAGGATTTTATGGGCAATGGTAAGCTGAGTAAGATGGAGTTGGTTTTGTAGTTCTGGCCAACCAAGCTGTTTTAGATTCTGACAATGGTGATTTCTAAAGGGATTCCCAGAGGCAAATCTGGCAATGTTATTGTTGGAGTTAGCTAACATGAGAAGATTCCTTTTTTCAAATTAGTGTATATGGGTGAGGCGTACAGAAGAGTTGAGTTTAGATGGGAATGGGCAATTGTGGTTCTGGCTATAGGAATCAGGAAGTATTTAATCCTGTATAGGGAGCCCATTTTTCTATTTACTGTTTTTGTAGTGTTGTTAATATAGGGCAGCCATGGTGGTGTAGCGGTTAGTGTTGCAGCCTCACAGCAAGAGGTTCTCCGGTTCAATTCTCAGCTGGGGTGCCTTCTGTACAGAGTCTGCATGTCCTCCCTGTGGTTGCGTGGGGGTGCTCCGGTTTCCTCCCACATGCCAAAGACATGCAGTAGGTGGATTGGACACTCTAAACTGGCCCTAGGTGTGAGTGTGTGTGTGAGCCTTCTGTGGAAGGTTGGGTGCCGGGCTGGCAACTCGACACTTTTAAACTCCACTGCCAATCATGAGAGGACAGATGATCTGCTGTGGCAACCCCTAACCGGAAAAAAGCTGAAAGAAGAAGATAGTGTTGTTAATATGGCTATCAAAGGTAAGTTTATTATCTGTTGTAATTCGTAAGAGTTTGGTGGTGGAGTCTGGGGATATGAGGGTACCAGTGTTAGATATTACTGAGAAATCTACAGGGGAGGACTTGCTAGAAGGAGTAAAGAGTAGGAGCTTGTTTTTATTTTTTTTGGGATTCAAGAGGAGACAATGTTTTAAGAACCATGTCTCCACAGTACTGAATACCAGCTGAGTCAGGGATTGCAGTTCAGAAGAGGAATTGGCTGAGTATATGATTGTTGAATCGTCAGCATATTGAATACAGGTAGCTTAGGGAATTGCTAACTATAGATCATTGATAAATAGTGAGAACAAGAGAGGACCTAAAATGGAGCCCTGAGGGACTCCAAGGGTGACTGGAAGGTGTGATGATATGTTGTTCTCCCAAAGTACTGCCTGCTGCCTATTACTGAGGTAGGAATTGAACCATTGTACAGCCTGGGTGTCAAGAAAAAGGGATTTGAGAATATTTATAAGCAGAGGGTGGTTTACCATATTAAATGCTTTAGAAAGATCAATGAAGAGTGCTGAAGAGAGGATTTTATTATTACGGTTTCTGTTAATGGAATCAGTGACGGATAAGAGGGCAGTGGTGGTACTGTGAAATGGTCTAAAACCATGCTGGCTATTAGCTAGTACATTGTATTGAATTAAATGTTCTAGTAGTTGATGATGAATGCATTTTCCATGATTTTAGCTAAGGGTGATAGAAGGGCTATGGGTCTATAGTTAGAATATTCATATGAGTTACCACCTTTGTTTAGGGGTATAATGTGAGAGATTTTTCAGATGGCTAGGATAGTTCTCTCATTAATGGTTCTGTTAATAAGGATAGATATAGGATAGGCTATGACATTTGCAGCTTTTTGTAGATATTCAGATGGTATCTGGTCAGCAGAAGAAGTACATGGATTAAGTTTTAGGAGAAGTTTAAAGATGCAGGTAGTAGAGATGGGTTGTAGTCGGAAAGAAGGGAGAGCGGTAGAATTGGGGGTAGAGAGGTTTGAGCTATCTGGGGATAGTTGACTGGATATAAATTGTATAGCTTCTGTGAAGAAGGTATTGAAGGCATTGGCAGTTTGCTGTGGAGTGTTAAGACTAGACCCTAGTGGTGCTGGAGTACTGGAGTGCCCTGGGTGAAGAAGTCTATTGATACTTGTCCAGAACTTTTGTGGAGTATTTTGGTGGGTTTGTTGCAGTTTGCAATAAAAGTTCTTTTTGTCTGTGAGTACAGCTTTTTGTTATATTTCTCAGTTGCCTAAAAGTTTGCTGGTCTGAGATATTTTTGGTGTCATGCCACTTTGCTCAAGATTTGTTCCTGATTAGGATGTTTTGTCTGGTTTCTTTTGAGAGCCAGGAGGCTGGTTTTGACTTAATTCTAATGGAACGCTTGGGTGCATGTTGGTCTAGGATAGTTAAGAATTTAGAGTTAAAGTATTTAACAGCCTCTTCAAGTGGAAGTCTTTGTAGAAGGTTCCAGCCACATGCACTCAGCTCACTTTGGAATTGCATAAGGTTAAAGTGTTTGGTATTCCGTGAGTTTTTATATGTGGGGGTGGGGGTTTAAAATGTCATTCTTTTGCCTGATAATATAGGTCAATGAGTGATTGCTTATATCATCAGGTAAGGTTCCTGCCTTATAGGTTTGGTGAAGTTTATTGATAAGAATCCAATCTAAGGTGCTCTCTTTTTTGCTTGATTTGTTTATTCTGGTTGTGGAGTTGATGGTTTGAGAGAAATCATGAAGGCTGATATGGCAGGTAGGATTTTCAGCGATAACACATTTCCAATCCATATTAAAGTCCCCTAGTATTATTGTTTCTTGTGGGTACATTGCTGACATCCAGTCTAGGATAACCTCTGTTGTATTGATGTCATTACCAGGTGGTAGGTAGATACAGATAATGTATAAGGACTTACTTGGATTGAGTTGTAGTCTGGAAATAAGGACTTCTGATTTACTGACCAAGGGTGGGTTATATGGTGAAGAAGTGATTTGCAGGCCATATTTAAATAGAATTGCTACTCTCCCTCCCTTACGCTTTATGTGGTCTTGTCTCAATATATTATATCCTGGAGGGATAATTTCAATATCTTTAGTTCCAGGTTGTAACTATGGCTCAGTCAAACTTAGGATATCAAAGGAGTGAACGTCTAGGAAAGCATGGAGATGGGCTACTTTATTGTTTAAACTCTGAATATTGAGTTGTGCTAGTAGGAGTGAGTTTGGAGGTCAAGAGGGAATTAGTGGGATAGAAGGATTATGGTTATGAGTTTCAATTGTTGAGATATTTGTTAAGATGAATGTCACCATCTTTTAAGGAGAGGTTTTTTAGTCTTAGTCTGGGATTATGTATATTAATATTTGGATATTTATCTTTCTTTACTATGAGACTATAATATTTAATGTGTGTAAATCTGTGGTATTTGGCTAGTTAGGTATGGCTGTAATGTTTATATGACTATGGGAGAGAGTTAGAGTCTGTGTAGCTGTTTGTTTGGAGGGATAGTAAAACTGAAGATGTATCAGGTTTTCATAAGAGGTAAGGAGATAGGATGAGGTTAGAATAGGTATGAGTGTGGTAATGAGTAGTAGCTTGGTAAGGGTAGAGTGAGTTAGCATGTTTGTTTTAGGCATGTTACTATGTTTGAATAAGAGTGATTTGTAGGTGTTAGGATTAAAGTAAGACAATTAGAGAAGAAATAGGATGTGGTTAATTAGTTTAAGTGGAGGGAAATTGTTAGTGGTTAGATGTCAGGTGGGGGTGTGGTTCTAAACAATTAGAGTAGTGAGGATGTCTAATTGGTGGGATGGGGAAGAGGGTGTGGTAAGGAAGTATAAGTCCAGGGCCTCTGGGGGTGGGTGAGATTTTGGGTAGAGTAGGGGAGCGGAGTGAGCCCGCAGGGCGAACGGAGCAGGTAGAGACAAGAGAGGGAGGAATGTTGAAAAGAACAATCAGTGAAAAAGCATATGATGTAAGGTAGAGTAATATAAGAGGTGTGTAAAGAGATAGGGTAAAAGTGGGAGGAGTATAGGAGGGGGTTAGTAGGTAAAATACAATATATAAAACGATGAAGTGGACTGCAATAGAGTAGTCACAGAGATGAAGTGGGGAATATTTTAACCATGAAACTTAAGCCAGGGATAGGAAAAAGATTAGATGCAGAGGTAGCAGGCAAACTGAGAGGGGAGAAGAGCTGGCAGAGGATGCCACCTAGTGGAAGAACTCTAAAGTACAGTAGAGATTCTGAGAGGACAGATCAGGGATAAAAACTAAGAGGCTAGAAGTAAGGTACAAAGCTAGTATGGAGGAGAGGTACACAGTCTATACGGGAATGGCTGCTGGCTATCCTGGCTTAAAGCAGCCTATTAGTCACCATAAATTAATTGTAACAATTCTAGAATGTACTGTCAGGTTTAGGATACAAACATACATTTGCTTCCTTTTTAATACTTTGGGGAGCAGGATGGTAGATGCTATGCTGAAACACCAGATTGGAGTGGGTCCTTAGCCTTCAAGTCAGAGGAGTCAGATTCCCAAGGACAGGATATGGAGCTCAGTGAGCTGGGTACTTGATAGAAAAAGTGGAAGAAAAAGAACACGTACAATGGATAAGAATTTGACTTTAGTACAGGACTTAAACAACATATGCTCAGCAAATATAGTAACATATAAAAACAGCAGAGATATCTGATGCGTGATGAAATATTACACCATATATTTCTAGTAAGCCGGTAATATTAGCCAAGGCAAACCTTACCTTACAACACAAAAGCAAGAAAAACTATTAAAAACCGCAACTGGTGAGCAAAGTACTGAGGCAGCGAGTAAAAACAACTAACTTTATTATCGTTATTATCGTTCGTTGTTTTTACTCGCTGCCTCAGTACTTCGCTCAATAGTTGTGGTTTTTAAACCTTACCTTACAGCAATTAAAACATAATGAGCTGGATAACACAATAAAATTAGCAGCAGTGTCATTCACAATTGTTACTAATTAAATTATTTAGTGAAATAAAGACATAGATTAATGATACTTAAGTATGCACAAATAACAGAGTGAGAAACACGCTTCCGCACTCACAAATACATACAGAAAAAGCATTAAAGGCATTCACAGGGAAAGGCCAAAGCTCTGATTAAGAAAGCAGAAATGGTGTCTAAACCAAGAAAAAGCTATGTTCATATTACAAAGTTAAAAGCAGGCATAAACGTATAGCATTTGTTATTTAAGCTTAAACTCTACTTCTAGACTAATGGTTGATAGCTAGATAGCTAGCCAAGCACCAGATCTACATTATTAATATTAAGAACTAGGACCTGAGCAGCAACCGCTAATACCACTACTAAAAAGGTGCTGTTAAAATATAGCTTTTACATCTTTGTTATAATGAGAGACAGGTTCTCATAAGTTTACAAATGACAATACTAAATTGAGAGTAGTACTCCTTTATAACGCACTACTCTATCTGCTACTCACATCAATGAATTAGGCAGGGGCGAAAAAAGCATAAAGGCAGGAACTTCAATGGATTGAATTATCAAGCACCTTTCCAACAATCTAGACACAAAGTATTTTTCCTTAAGAGCGAAGCATAAGGCGCAGTGCATAAATTGTCTGGTCATTAGGGAAGCATTTAATTAAGCGATTCTATGAGTAAAAGAAGGCAAGCTATCAAATTAATAAAGCTAATCGTGAAGGCAACGCATATAACACTCAAAGAAAAGTAATCAGCAGTCGCTGCTGTTTGTTGAAGTGAGAACAGCGTTCATAATTTTTTTGTAGTGCATGTTGCTATATCTATTCCATGTACTACTAGATACAGAAAAGAAAAAACATGTGAAGTGTTTTTGCTGGATTTCAAAGCCAAAAAGCATTTAGAGAGCACTATCAGAATGACAGTGTTTACACTCGCCTTCCATGCCTCTCAGCTGTTTGGATTTTCACAGAATGCCCAGGTTTTTGCCTCATATGTTTGATGTGTTCCTTATAAATTCTTTGGTTTTCAGACAAGTCTCTGAGGACTGAAGTCACTAACTAATGACATACATGTGAGTTTCCGACTCAGTATTCTTCAGAAAATTCAGGCGAGCACACATATCTAACAGTAAATGTTCAAATTCATCACTGCTGCAGTAGCTGGTGGGTTATATCCTGCACCCATCCAGATTCCTAAATCTCTAACTCCCTCCTACATGATTACTCTGGCTGCCTATAGGCTAATCCTTTTTGGAGGTAACTATAAACACAGCCACAGTGACTAAAAATCTTCAAGGCTTTCTTGCCACAAAGGAGAAAAAAAAGGGAATTCATTCTGAACTAACAACTTTACTAACAAATCTAGACCAAACAACAACAACCACAACAATAAAAGTTGTACCCCCACATAACTATGTATGGGGGGGGGGTGCAGCTACTGCAGCAGTAAATAATTTGAGCATCTACTGTTATGGGTAAGTACAACTTACACAACTGCATTATTTTCATTATTCTTACTGCTGCAGTAGCCTATGAGTTGACTACTAGAGCTTACCCAACCTGGGCGAAGGAAACTCTGGAACTAGACAAGTTTTGTAGTGCTTTGTAAATATATAGACAGAGGGCCAAGTTATTGCCTAAAGTATACTTCTACAGTCCACCCCTTCCCAATATGCCATTGAAAAAGCTATGTCCCTGGTAGAACTGGCCCTAACTGTACCTGTAATAGTTTTTGCCCTGGTGGGAGTAGTACAATACAAAGCAAAGAACAACCATCTAGAAATAGTCTGTTTAATCATGGGTTAGCCTTTCTTAGTCACAGAAAAGGAAATAGATAGCTGGTCTGTTTTCCTGAAGGACTTGGCTCTGTCAAGGTAGTAGTTCAGTTGCCTATGCACATCTAAGGTGTGAAGAATCATTTCTCCCAGGATCAGAATATAAAACTGGCAGATAAATTGATGGCTTGATTCAAAGTAAACTCTGAGACTTCCTTAGGCATGATTGAGGGATTAGTCCACAGAATGACTCTATCCCTATGAAAAACTAGATAGGGATCCCCAACCATGAGAACTTGCACCTCAGATACTTTTCTTGCAAATATCAGACCAATAAAAAGAACAGTTTTCAAACTAATGAACCTCAAATCAGCCAAAGAGGCAGGCTCAAAAGGGGACAAAGTCAGTTTCTCCAGCACAAAATTAAGATCCCAAGATGGAAAAAAAATGATACATACCTTAATTTCTCCAGAACAAACAGGATTTAATCCCAACAGACATACCTGGGACAATACCTTAACACTAGAAACTATAATAAACCTTACCAAAAAAGAAAGAAATCCTAGATATGCCCTGATTTTAGATGCTTGCAAAGCCTTTGATAGGGTAAACTGGAAATTTCTGTTCTTGACATTGTCTTCCTTTGGCATCACCCCAGACTTTAGCAATATTATCAAAACATTATACAGTAGTTCTTACACTAGGCTATATGTATATAAACAGACAATATTCTCATCCGATAAAGATTGCAAATGGCACTAGACAGGGATGCCCTCTCTCACCACTGTTATTCAACTTATATTTAGAATCCCTTTTCTTGTTTTTATTACAGAAAACCTATCATTCAATTCCTAAAATTCTTAAAACTAAAATTAGCCTTACTGCCTTCGCTGATGATCTGAATATATATTTTGAACATCCTCTATCTGATATTAAAAAGTTGGTGAAATCCTTAAATACCTTCGCCTCTATCTCGGATTACCAAATTAATCAAAATAAATCCTTTATCTTCCCGATCAACTCCGCATCACATAAAAAATATCTATTCCCAGATGTCTCCTTTCGCCTAGACTACTCCCTTAAATATTTAGGAGTTTTGTATGATCATACCTCATCTTCTATCCTACAGACTAATTTATCAAAAACATGGCTTTCCATTTCCCAAGACATCTCAGGATGGCAACAGTTAAAACTCCCCATGCTTACTAAAACCTCTATTATCAAAATGAATATTCTTCCTAAGCTTCTCTATCAGCTTCATGCATCTCTCTCTTATACTTCGAAGTCTTTCTTGAACAAGATACACAAAGCATTTGCAAAGTTTATTTGGTACCCTAAATCGGTTAGAACTTCATATCAAAGACTTACCAAGCCAAAAAATATGGGGGGTCTGGCGATGCCTGATCTACTTTTATACTACAAAATTATCCAAGCAAACAGGATATTCACAATCGCAAACTATCAACCGAACTCCCATACTTGGAATCCCCTGTGGGTCAAATTATTGAACAATCATGCCCTAGATAATGACATTAACCCAAAAGCTCTACCCTTTCTAAGCAAAGTAAACCTTAAAAAGCTAAAGTTACACTTTTCCCTAAAAGGGTTAATTAAAACATTTCAGGAACTATTTCATTCCACTAAACTAGGAAATGCCCTCCTCCTTTTCCAGCCATTCCATCTTAACCCAAATATAAACCTGAACAATAAAATGATTAAACTAAATAACCTTCCATTAGTCAAGGATTTTACCCTATGGGATATACATAAATACAATCATTTATCCCTAACAGAACTCCGTACGGCGCTAGACCTACCTAAAAAATATAACATCACCCTGAGGCAATTAAGAGAGCTTACCATATCAACATTCCTCAATTTTCCCAGTACTGATATAGAACAAAACCAGGTGGCCACCCTACTTAAAAACCTAACTAACAAGAAAAATATGGTATCTGTTGCCTACAAGACCTTCTCCACACTTCTTAACCAAGGAAAAATCATATTTGCAGAATACTGGGATCAGCAGGGCTTAAGCCTCTCGATAGAACAGAAGCTTCAGGCTATTAATTATACACTTATGTATTCACCCTATAAAAAACTTTACTACACACAATTTATGATTACCAATAATCTATATCTAACCCCAGTACACTTAAATAAATTTGATCCGAATATCTCCACTGCATGTTCCTGTTGTTCGTATCCACATGCAGATATCATGCATATTCTATGGTCTTGTAGATACTCTCACAGTATTTGGTGCTCACTCAAGGTTCGTCTGGAGAAAATGGGGTATCATAAATCTACACTGTCCTGGGAAATAGCGCTATTACATATCACTAGTATTTACATACCTAAATTTAAGCTCCGTGCCCTAATTATTCTCTGCCTCCTGATCAAATTCTACATTACCAAACACTGGATGAATCGCTCCAAAATATCCTGGAGGGACATTAAGAATCTGGCCATTAAGTACATTACTTCCCAAAAACTGCTAATAATTAATTCCCCTAAGCGGGCTACATACCAGAGATTATGGGACTTTATCTTTATACTCTTGTCTAATGATTAATAATTATACCCTTATAGGTACTTCATCTTACCTTTTCTACCCTTGACCCCTATACATACTCACTTATTCTTTAACATCTATCCTGCTATATTGATCTTGGAATTGTAATGGTTTGAGATGTAACTCCCTCCCCTCCTGCAGGATTATATGGATGGTTTAAGGAGCATTGTAGCATGACATATGTTTATCCAACATTACTTTACCAATATGTTAATGGTGTCTTTTTGTTTTCTCGGGCACATATGTATATATGTATATATGTATATATAGGTTATATTTTGATTTACTTGTACTTATCTGTGTAAGATTAATCCACTAAATATTGCAATAATGTTTATTTTTTCCTTTTGTATCTGTAAATCAATAAAACTGTGTTTTAAAAAAAAAAAAAAAAGATCCCAAGATGGAAGTATTTGTTTGCAGGGAGGGTCTTATATGTGACACCCCTTCCAGAAACTCTCTACAAATAGGGAAAATGGGGGATCCATGGGCAGACAAGCTGAAATTGCTGCAAGATGCATTTTAATAGAGGTCTACAAAAGGTCAAAGGATAGTAACTCGCATCAATATTTGAGCACCAGTGGTGCAGACTCCCTAGTTGAACCATTGTTATTGGCTGGGCACCAACTAGAAAATCTTTTCCATTTGCCAATATATGATACTGTAGTAGCAAGCTTTCCTGCCTTACTTCCAGGGTCTACATTACATGATCGAAGCTTTAGTTAGTCGAATAACTAAAGCTCAATCACTAAATGCCAAAGTCCCAAAACCACGAATGGCAATTTCCACACAGAGAAACAATGCCATTGTCCCAACTAAAAAAAAAAAAAAACATTAAAAACAAATCAAATTCCCCCCACACACCCCTGATGGGGGGGCTATGCCCATCCACCCCCCTAACTAAATATACCAATTCAGAGATTGATCCAGATTGTAGAAAGGGGAAAATCCATCTAACGGCCAAACAAATTGTTTCCCTGTGTGGAAACTGGCATTCGCGTTTTTTGGACTTCGACATTTAGTGATCTAGCTTTAGTTATCCAACTAACTAAAGCTCCAGTCATGTAAAATAGACACTTCCTTATATAGTCTCATGAAACAGCTTCCTAAAGTGTATCAAAACTGAATCTTCCAGGCAGTTGGTTGCAGTTCCTTGATGTTAGGGTGTATCAAACACTCCTTATCCTGTGTGAGTAAATCGTGCCTGTGAAGAAGCTTGTGATAATTACCATTGGCCAATTCCATAAGGAGGGTGAACCAATAAGGCATGGGCAAAAGGGAGTCATTGCAAGGATTTTTGTAAATCATTCTGAATCTTCAGAAGTATTTTAGAAATCATTGGAAAAGTTCAAAAAGCATAACAAACATCCCCAACAAAGGGAATGAAAAAGCAACTGCTCTCCATGCTTGGTTGCAAAAATGTGTCTAGCTGTTTGTTTTGAAAGGAGGCAAATAATCATACTTGAGGTATTCCTTACATCTGAATCAATTCCTGGAATACTTCTGAAACAAGCTTCTACTCATGAGGATTTGTCCAGGTCTGCTGAGTTTGTCTGATACTCTGTTTTGCTCCGTAAGAAGCCTGAAGAGTTAGCGAGTCTAAAGAGCTAACTCAAAGTAATCACTGGCAAATGGCACAGTGGGTATCATTTGGCACCCCCTTGTTTGGTTAAGCACCTCATCACTGTGGTGTTGTCTGTAATCACCTGAAGAAGTCCTGATTCAAAAAGATAATGTAGACTTTTTAATAGCTTGAATTACAGCTGGCATTTCTTTCACATGGATGTGCTTCAATCTATCCAAATTATCCCACAGACCTTGCATTTTTAATCTCGTACAAAATGCACCACAAGCAAAATCTGAGGAGTCTGTCATAACCAATTGTTTTTGGGATAGGAAGAGAAAAAGGGTGTCCTGTATTGACAGTCATCTGATCCCTGCATCCACCAATGAAGTTCTAACAATACAAATTTAAGCACTGGTATTTTAAACTCTAGGGACTGGAGATGCTGGGACCACATGTATTTGAGGAACCAACAAATCTTTCTGATGTGCAGTCTAGCAAGTGGTATCATTGGGATCAGAGAAGCCATAAAGCCTAGTATCCTGAGGAAGTCTCTGGCTAAAGCTTCGGACAGATGAGAAAAGTTTTGGAATACTTCTTAGAAATAGCTCTATCTTGTCTTGGAGTATTTTTTTTTCCATGAGACTGTCTATGAGGTGCCCTAGAAAAAAAAAAAAACAATCCTATAAGGATTTCTGTATATTTCTCTGAAACTCCAAATGTGTTAGTGGTGTGAAACCTTTGTTAAGGAATCCTGGCATCCAGGCAAGGACTCTGCACAAATAATCAGGTCTACATAAGAAAAAATGTGAATGTCCTGCAATCTGCAGAGGGCCACCTCTGGGTCTAGGCACTTTGTGAACACTGTTGGTACAGTAGGTAGCTCAAACTGTAATGTGACCTAGAAACACAGACTTTTAGGAATCTCATGTATTTGTATGCTAACTCTCATATCCATTTCTAACAATATCACAGAACTCCATATCCTAACCCAGCATGTCTTTCTATCCACTGAAAAATGGCTATCTGATAATCTACTTATCCTTAACCCTAAGAAGACAAAACTCCTGCTCTTTCTCCCCCATTCTCTTACTCACCATAAATCCACCTTTACTATTACATCTTCTAACAATACAATTATCCATCCTGAAATCCACACAAAACTCCTTGGTGTCATCATTGATGATGAACTCAATTTTAACCTGCACATACTTCAATGCATAAAAAAGACTCACCAAAAACTAGGTCTGCTTTATCATAACAAACAATTTCTAACCCCTAATACTAGACTGTCACTAGCACAGGCACTCCTCCTCCCCTCACATTCAGACCACAACCTTGAACAAACTCAAACAAACTTACCATAAGATAGCCAGATTTGTTACAAATTCTCCATACAATGCACATCACTGCCTCACCCTTAACTCTCTCCAAAGGCTTGGACTTCCCCAACAACGTCTACTGTCACAATTCCAAATGTTACACTCCATTCTTTACAAACCTTCCTCTTCTCCAGCTCTCTCTTCCTTTGCCTCCATATATTGTCCACCTCGGACCCTACGCACCTCTGACCAGTAATTACTAGACATCTACCAACCCAAGAAAACCGTAGGTAAACTGCTCTACAAATATTCTGTTGCCCATGCCTGGAACAAACTACCACAAGACATAAGATCCATCTCCCACCCTCCACACTTTAAAAATAAATCAAACTACTCCTACTGAAGTCCAAAATGTGCCTGTGTCAAGAACCAACCTAAGTTTCCCAAATACACCTTCAACCTATCCCTCCACTTTCTACTATTACCCTACTCAATGCATACTTACTGTACTCTATCTACTA
This sequence comes from Protopterus annectens, assembly GCF_019279795.1. Taxonomy (NCBI): domain Eukaryota; kingdom Metazoa; phylum Chordata; order Ceratodontiformes; family Protopteridae; genus Protopterus; species Protopterus annectens. The sequence continues at coordinate 1,557,974,456 of NC_056732.1, forward strand.
TTCTGTTGGTTAGATCTCTATGTAAATATGCATATATATATATATATATATATATATTCGTTACTCTGTATAAACTTTAGGTAGCTCTTCCTTGTACATGCATGCCTTTTTTATTGTGCTTTTGACCTCCTGAAAAACAAGTTTTATTGTAGTAATCTGATTTAAATATATTAAATATTTTTATTACTGTAAATTGCTGTCATGTTTGGAGCTTTCCTCCTTGGGTCTCCACTGAAAATGGGCCCTAAACCCAGTTGGGCCAACCCAGTTAACAAATGTCAAATAAAATAAATAAAAAATAGAAATGTGATGGTAAACATGCTTAAGATCTAAGGTTACCATAACACATTGGTCTGGGAGCAGTGCTAACACTGACTGGAGGGCCAACATCTTGAATTTAGCAACCTATACATAGAGATTGAGAAAGGCGGGATCCAAAACTGGTTTCCATGTGTGCTCTTTTTTGGGACCAGAAACACTCTGGAATAAAAGCCAATTCATAAGTGTTCTACATCAACATGTTCTATGACACCTGCTTCTAACATGTGCTAGAGCACTTAAGAAAATAACTGTTTGGATGGGAGAGTGGGAGGGAATACCACTGAAAGACTGAGGAGGAGAATCTATCCAATGCCAGCTGTAACCCTCCTGAATCACTTTCAAAACCCATTTGTCTGAAATTATCTCACACCAAGCTGGGGCATTAAGGGCCAGATACTATGAAAGTGGAAGGGAAATAGGGGCAGGAAGAGAGGCAAAAGTGATCAGGTCTCTTGCACACTCATTCTGAAGATGGTGTGCATAGGTCCATAGATTAGTACCAGGCTGTAGTCCATTTTAAGCTAAGCTAACTAACCCATATGAGAATCAAACCATGCACCTTGTCTCTGTAAGGTAGACACTTTAGTAATTTTTGCCAGCCTCCCTCCCTTTTTTGGGAATTTTTCTTGCTTTTGGTTTGGGGCCTGTTATCCTCCTACTATTTCATCTTGGGCACCTGCCTGTTATTAGGCTGTGTTTTCTTTCTGTTCTGTTTTCTGAAAGAGGGTAGAGGGTTTGAAAGGGAAGAATCTGGGGACCTAAACAATCCTAGCAACCCCCTGCATTAATTTACCTGTCTCAGCCCATTGTTTGAGGACCTGTGTAGCAGCATGCCTGAAAAGAAATGTGTCTAGAGAAGAACTCAAAATTTCTGACTTCAGATCATCTGAAAAGTTTTGGTTATGTACCCAAACAAATCTGCTTAAAACGTTAGCTGAAGCAAAGGCCCAGGAAGTAGTATTTGCCCAATTAAACATACTTGTTAATGCATGTTTAGAAACTGGAGACAGATTAGACACAATCTAATTCACATAAGACCAACCTTTAGAGGACACAAGCTATTGACACATTTTAAAATAAACTTCCAGATATACCTCTGATAGTTCAGGATTCTGAAGGCTAATGTAGAAGAAAAAAGTTGCTTACTCTGTCTGCCTGACAACTTTCCATCCTTATGCTCAGGAACTAGGTGGGAGGAAGAAAGATGACTTTTCACTACTGGAACTGTAGGTATGATCGCGGCTGAGCTACATAATGACAGTAAAGAAATGTATTAACTTTTGAAACTTTATACAATTTATCTGCTTTTTAGGAAGTGATGAGACACAATGAGGACCACTGCAGGCAACTTTAAAGTTGTCCTCCAATGGTGGCAAAATACGAGGCATGGGTGCAGAAATAGGGACTTCTTGTTCAGGTGAATCATAATATCTGCCCAGCTCTGGGAGAACATCTGTCTTTTCAGAAGAAAATACATCACTCATTCTGGAAATAGTCTCAAAAAAAGAGAAAGCTTCCACAGGGACAACTTCAGTTTTATTATCTGGTGATACAGAGTCTTGGGCTATAGAACTCTATGGTGAGCCAAACCTGTCTCTGTCAGCATCAGAATCATCAGAAAATGCATACTGTTCCTCAGAAGAAGGGGAACAATATAGCAGAAGACAAACAGTACCCAAAATTAACTATCTGTAACAAACTCCTTGCCAGGGTAATACATAATTTTTATAAACAGTAACCATATCCTTATTTTTAGTGTGACTAATTTTCTTCTTTTTTTTTTTTTTTTCTAGACACATTCTTCATGGGAGAATGGTTAGGGAACAACATATCATCCTAGTAAAAACATCTCTTCCCTGGGCACCTCGAGAAAATCCTCCCAAAGTCTCTCTTCTACCCAAAATGATTGTTTCTCCCATCCCCAAGCACGGCACTGGAACAAACACAAAGGATATGTCTGACCCCCTAGTCCATAGTGGTTGGCAAGGCTGCACCAGAAGGATTCAAGGAAATAGGTAAGTGGTCTGAGGAATCAGTGATAGCTACTACAGAGTCATCCACCATTGGCTGATACATAGGAAGAGCCTGCACTGAGGGCAAGGACTCATGTTTCAATTATTTTTTATTGTTTAATACATTTGGAGAAGGATCAGCAGGACCGGGTAAGTATCCATGCTGTAGTTGGGGAAGAAGCCTGATTGCTGGTTGGAAGGAATGCTGTCAGTAGCACACAACCCTTTTGACAAGAAAAAAAATACTCCAAAATAAAGTTACACAAGCAGCACACAAAATTCCCCTGTGAAAACACGGACAGATTTACATAAGTTAGCTGTCTGTAAAAATCATATAAAATTAAGTAAACAAGCAGTAATCAAAAGTTTTCACATAAGAGTCCATTTTTCCTCCTAGAAAAATGCTTCCCAACTGTCTAAAATATTAAAATAAGAGTAAATAAAAATCAAATAAACATTAGAGCAGTAAATGAGTTCATAGGTTAGTACTAGGCTAACTGGCCTTGTGAGCCTAGACAATTATCCCTTGTGAGACTTAAACCCTGCGCTTTGTGATTTTAAGGCAAACACCTTAACCATTAGGCCACCCTCCCAACCCAAATGACAGTCTACTTATCAAAAGCAATCTCTAGAGAGACAATAATGGTAATCGAAGAATGTCTGCCAATATGCCTGAAAAAACCCTATTCTTAAAGTGAAATACCACTTATTTCACTGCAAACAAAAGTACTAAAATACATTTAAATATTACTTATATGTGTGTGGAAGGGGTCCCCAAAAGGGGGCTTTATCTGTCTGTTGGGAAGTCTTGGCAGAATGCTGCTCCAGGGAAGCTGCAGAGATTCATCTGCACAAAGGAACAATATAGTACTGAAGATTTTTAGTCACGCTGGTTCCTTCCAGGAAGGGTTAGCCTATAGGAAGCCCACCATGACTGTATGACAAGGGGTTAAAGCTTTGGGAAGCTGGGCCGGTGCTGTATTCTTGACAGGATACAACCCATAGGTTACTGCCGTACTGAAAATGAGGAACATCTTTTTATGTATAACTACTACACAATCTGACCAGAGCATGATGGCTTACTGATGTATTAAGACAGAATAGTAGCACCATCATCACACATGAGGGGTATCAAGATCTTACAAAATTTAAAGAAGGAGCCAAAATGTCAGTATGGTAGCCAAACATCAATTTTTGCCCAAAAGAGTTAATTCTGAATCAAACACAAGCCATCTCAAAGAAAGAGCCATTAACATCAACATCCTTACTTCAAAGCCCTTGGGAAAAGCTAGGTGCTGACTCAAATAAACCTGAAATAAAAAGTTAAGCCATGCTATTATCCTCATGATATATAAATTATCCATGTACCAACTGCAACTATCCAACAAATACTAACCAGGTTCAAGACCATGTTCAAAAGTAATGGAATATCTGTTGAACTGGTTACATACCAGTTTGTGTCAACTGGGTTCCAACCACTTGCTGATGACTATGGTTTGACTCATACTATGTCAAGTCCCCACTGTCTTTTATCAAATGGAGCTGCAGAAAGTGCAGTGCAAAAAGCAAAAAAAAAAGCTATTAAGAAAAGCTGATCCTCCCAGAGCTCTCATGGCATATCTAGCTACGCCTACTCCACATAGTGTTACAGGAGTAAGCCTTTTGTGCTAATGCTTGGGAGACAAATAAGAATAAACATGCCAAGGTTAGAGTCAAAATTTGAGCCAAACAATATTCTGTATGACTCAGTTAATGATAAATGAACTAAAGCGTCATACAAAAAGTTTTACAACAAATGCTGTTCTACACAACCACTACCTATCATTCAACCAGGCCAACCAATGTGCCTAAAGTTAGATGAGAAGAAAGAAGAGAGGCACAGTGCAGAAAAACTAAAGAGCCAAGGTTCTACATGAAGCAAACAGAGGTGGCACCATAGTTAGAAAATAATTGGAGGCATATTTGAATAGTTCCTGAAAAGCCTCAAGCTGAATGCTGTGTTTTAAAAAATAAACCTGAACTGCTGTAATTGAGAATGACAAGGTTCTCATCTAATTAAGAGTGCTCGTATTTCTGCAAAGTAACTAATTCAGAATCAAACACATTACTCTTCTAGGCAAACCCAGTCATTTTTTGCAGGAAGTAAATCTTCTCATATCGCATAAATCCACTGAGCCCACCTCCTCTCCTATCGCCAACCAGAAATTTCAAGGCCAACTCTCAACTTCTGATTTTTTCGAAGAATTCAGCCACCTCTCTAATATTGCAACCTCTACCTCTCCTCCAACTCAACTAGCCCCCACTCCTTTTATAGCCCACTTCTATTTTAAGAAAAGTATACACTAATAAGTTGTTCCCTTTCTAAAAAACATACTCCTGGATGTACCCCATGGTGCAGACAACCTAATCCCTTGGTCTATATCTCACTGCAAAGACTTGCTTGTCATACATCTTCTATATATTTATAACCTTTGTTTAATTCAAAATATAATGTCAGACGTATGGAAAACTGCTCTGGTTAAAGCACTTCCCAAATGGCCTCAGCCAGTAAATACCTCACACTTCCAATCTATCTCCATCCTCCCTACACTTGGGAAAATACTTGAAAAACTAATCTGCAACTAGTTGTCCACTTACATCCAACAGTACCACCTCCTCACTCATAAACAGCATGGATTCTCAGAGCATAATGACAGCACTAGGGTCACTTACAGATGAGATCCTTCTCAACATAGATAAAGGAAAATAGGAGGAGCTTTCTTCATTGACCTTACCAAAGTTTTTGATCTAATTGGTCACCTCCTGTTCCTTCACTCCCTCAAAGAAATTGGAGTTAGCCCAAACACTGTCAGCTGATTCCAACATTTCTTAACAAATAGATATTTCAGAATCAAATTATGTCATCTCTAGTGCCGCCAGCACCCCTAAACAGAGGAGTGCCCCAAGGATCCATACTTGACCCTCTTTTGTTTTCAATCTTTATTAACAAGCTGCCCTTCAATCTCCCTAACCTTCTTATTACGCTTTATGCAGATGACATGGTTATGCTTCAATCCAGTCCCTCATTGTTGAACTATTCAAAGCCAACTTCAGTCTGACTTTCATTCGCTTAATTCTTGGGTAAACAGCCATAAGCTGCTCCTAAACCCCTCTAAAACAAAAAGTATGATGTATGAAACCTCATAAAAGCTGTAAAGGACTCCTAAAAATCTCAACATCTCAGATATCAATGGTTGCCCAATAGAAACAACCACATCCTTTATGGCTAGACCAGTCACAACTTCCAAATCCACATTGAAAGCACCAGGAAAAAGATCAGTTCTCTTTTATTCTGTTCCTAGAAAATCTCTCCCTTTCTCTTTGGACCAGGTAGAGGTGGAATAGGCAAATGAGTTCTCCTTGCTCAACTTGAATATGGGCTCCCCATTATAGCCACAATCTCTGAAAAAATTCATACACACTACAGTCAATTAAGAACAAAATCTGCTGACTCGTTTCCAATTCCTCCTGTCAAGAATACCACTGCATCACTCTCTCCAAGGCCAAATGGCTACCAGTCTCCTACAGAGCTGAGATACTCCTAGGATTTCTTGTTTTCAAACTACTTCAACCAGGTACCTTTCCACCTCTTGCAGCCAAAATTCATAATAAAACCACCCCCCATACAACCTCCACAACCTCTCCTAATGAACTCTCTGACTCCAGACACCCCAAACTAAAGTGCACTGTACCAAACATTCCTTCTCCATTCTTGCACCCAAAATCTGGCAACCCATCCACCTTCTCCCTAAAGAAGTTCTCCTCTTAACCCACGTTCAGAATTCAGCTCAAAAACCTGACTGGAAGTACTTTTACACTGGACACATAAACAAACTCCCTCCTCACCTGCATCGCTTTTACTTTGATACTCTGTTCTCAACTGCTGCTTTCCTCTCATATTTACTACTAAATTAATTTCCATTTGATTTTCTACTCTGTTAATATTATTTGCATATTGTATGGATTGTCTATGGGATTATCTACCTTCTGTGAGTTTTCTGTGTTTGTTTAAAATTTATACTATTTCCTTTTTTTTTAATCTCTTCACCTGGGCTATGCCTGCAAATGGTCTATAGTAATCACTGTACTATCCTGCTAAACAAATTAAAATAAATACATAAATTACCACACGCTAATATCTTTAAGTTCGAAATCTACAACTTGTGATTACAGACTGTGTGCAGTCTGAGTGTGGCTGCTACAGATCCTGTTATAGCTACTTTGCAAAAATGACTCCAAGCATGATACTGTCCATTATAATAGTTTGTTTATGCTTTCCTTCCATAGTTTCCACTTTCAGTTTCTGTCCCTTTAGGGTGATACACAGAGGGAGAACCGTTAGTGTCAATTTGTTGCTAAGACTGTGGCAGAGTCATACGGTTAGATAATTGTTACAGCATTTTTGTATTAAAACATTTTGTTTCGGTTCATAGATTAGTACTAAGCTAAATGCCCTTCTGAGTTATTTTAAGCCTAGCCAGTTATCCCTTGTGAGACTCAAAGCCTGCACCTTGTGTTTGTAAGGCAAACGCCTTAACCATTAGGCCACCCTCCCACCTCTACTGCATGTTCCCATGCATATGTAATTGTATTAGAGCTTATGTTAAAGTTCTAGAATAAAGTACAAAATAATCCACAGCATTACAGAATGTTAAATATGTGCATTAACAGGATCAGACTACAATGCTGAATGTATGTGTACATTGATGGTGCAGATATCCTTACTTTGTAATTTCAAAGACAGTTTTCTCTTTCCATGAGGAAGGGATGTCATGATAAGTAATGGAGAACTGATTGAGTTTGTATATACTGTGATTATGTATTATATCAATTGCCACTTTGAGTATTGTACAGCATAGCCATTAAAAGAATGAGAGTATCCCATAATGCATTGCATATGGTGCTTAGGACCAGCATATTTGTAATGAACGAACTATTAACATCATTCTTACTAAGCTGACATTTTGTTTGGAATAAAAATTACTATTCTGACTGGCATTAATAACACTGCTGTCTGATATTACTGAGTAAGCAGAGATGTAGTTCATAACAAGTTCACTAAATATTGAACAAGGAACATGTGAGAGAGAGAAAAAAAATCTCATATAAACTGAATCAGCCATTGTATTCTTTAAAGAACGCATGTGCATGGACTGGCTGCTCAGACTGTGTAACACAAATTGTATTCATCAGATTGCTTCATGGTATGCCACGAAACATGCAGCTAAGACAGTGAATAAGACAAGATGCTTAGTCTAAGAGCTAAAACAATAAAATACCAAAGGGAAAGCTCTTCAGTAACCATAAGTCTAATACAAAGCATTGTGGAATGCAAATGCTATACTAAATAATGTAGGGAAGATGAATTTTAAACAAAAATAAACAAAACAAATAAATAAATAATCTTGGCTCTGTTGATCAAAATACTTGGCATTCCTTAGTTTGAAAACTATCCCTTATATGGTAGCTTGTGCAGAGTGGTGTGGCAGTTATTGTAGAGAGTTAAAAACTACAAGCTTTTATTTATGGTACAGGGTTTGATTCTCTCAGGCTTCATTTGCCTAATGCAGGACTTTCAGCAAGTCACTTAACCAAACAGTGCTTTGGGGCAGTTGGGAACTTGGGTTAGGCTCTTCAATGGTCTCCTGGACTGCATGCCTAGTAACTACCTATGAACCACAGATTATTTACTTTTCTTCTAGTACAGAATCGAAAATGCATACATATTAGTAGTGTAAGAAACTCTGTGATTAACAGACATTAAGTAATACATGCATAGTCACTACAGGATAAAAGGCCTGTAACTCAGCACCTCACCTTTGATGCTGAATAGATCAGATGGCTATTGATTCTGTTACAACAGCTTCATTTTCTAATGTGCAATACAGCATAATAGGTGTGCATCAGACCTGTCAACTGTCCCTATTTTGGAGTAATGTTCATATTTTCAGGTCTAATTTACATCTGCATATAATGTACCTATTTTTCAGGTATGTCCTTATTTTCAGGATTAATCTATCCATTTACACAATTGTCTGAATTTTCTGTCATGACACTTGATTGTTGAAGTCCAGTATAGAAAAACATACTATATACCCAATATACTAGTAGTACTAATCATTGAAAGAAAGAGGACACTCATGTTACTTTTTTTCAGAATCAAAAATAAATGACCTTATGCGGTAGAATGTAACAATACAGTTTATGCTGTTGCTTTGATAATGAGTTTGTATTTTCCATCATTTTGTCACTGTGTTGTTTAAACATTTCTTACTAGTAACCTACATTTCTACTGTAAGCAAAAAGAGTTATGTATAATTTCATATCCAAATTTTATGCTAATTAGATGCCTAGATTTTTGGCTTGATGTACCTGTTTATCAAGGGCCTTTGTACCTATTTTCAACAACTGCAGGTTGTAAGGTATGGTGTTCATCTTTGAGGTGCTGTCATTGGGATGAGATTTTAAATCAAGGTGACATTTGACTGAGTTGCTGGAGGTTGAGTTGGATGCTGCATATTCCATGCACTTAGCAGAACAAGACTGAAAGACTTGCCATAGAGTTCTGTTCAAATCACTGGTCACATTTTCTCCTAAGCTGCATAAATACCATTCCGCTCTACCCTGAAAACAGGCTATAGTCCCAGTGACATCAACCTGGCCCTCTAAAAGCAAATAAATAACATAAATATATCAGGGAACCACTGAACAGCAATACAATGACCTCATGGCTTATTACTGTCCATTATAAATATCATAACTCTTGTGCAGTGTGAAAGCATTAAAGGTTGACCATGAAAGATTTCACAGAAACAGTAGTCCCCCCACCACCAAAAAAGTCATACTTTATATATTCTAAGCAATCTGTCTTGCTGCAAGGATGTACAGTGACAAGGTATAAAACTGAACCACATTTTAAGCTATTAGTATAAAATAAAATGTTTTAGTAGTTAACACTTTAGTCAGATGTATCACATGTCAATTAAGTACATCTGACATGTAAGCAGAATAAGCTAGGGATAACTGTATTCTAATGTCAATTGTATTAAGCTTTTGACATCTTTCTGCCAGGAAATACCTAAACCTTTCTTAATATAATTAAATTTGAAATAGGAAATAATAATAAGAAATAATTTGAAATATGAAGAATAACATTTCCTTACCTCTGTAGCCCATAGTGGAATTTTTTCATTTACATACAAATCAAGAGTGTTCTCTACTTCAGTAAAAACAACAAATGGAAATTCTGGCAGTTATAAGGCCCTTAAGTGGTTTTAAAACCTTCATATCTCTTGACAGATAAGCAAACACTGAATGACAAGTCAAGCAGATAAAAATGAACTCCATTCTATTCAAGCGAGCAAAGGTTTCTTGATTTACAGGGCAATTAAGGGCTCTCCTTATCCTTCTGTTACTATATACACTATGTAAGCAGAAGCTTTCTTGACATTTTAAGTGCTATACATTGACAGCTGAGTATACTGTTGACTTTGAACATAAAGTTGTATTTGAATGCATCACCCTGTCTGCTCTGTTCTACAGAGTGAACTGCTTTTAAATACAGTGCTGCAGCAGTAACCAACAAAATGTGATGGCAAGTATTAGAAATGACGTTTACAATACAGACCAATATGAAAAAAAAGAACATGGGATAAATAAGTTGAAGAAATGGAACATACTGGCATTTAATATTTAACCAAAATAAATAAACATATACACCCTTGACTACACTATTTGTAGAAGGGGATATATGGCTAGGGTACTACTGACATAGCTTTGCTGTCACGTCTGTTACTAATATTTTCTTTTCACAAAGGACAACTGAAGAAGGATACACTATGAGTTATACATTTAAATAAAGTACCGCATCATAAATGCACATCACTTAGACAAACAAAAAAACACACTCATGCACTCACATTTACATATGTGCTCACAATAATTCATAAATTACTATGCATCTGTTTATCTATCTATTTCTATATCCATCCTAATAAAAGACCACAGAGAGATGGTAGGATAAAAGCTTGCAGAGATGCTGCTGTTTATCTACATTCTTGAGGCATCATCAGGCGTTTATCTTCTTGGGTTCATGATGATCCACTGAAGAAAATAACTCCAGTGGGCAATATCGCATAACATTATCACTGAAAGCCACTTTTAATAAAACACAAAACAAGCTTTTATTGCAGGAGAGCCTATCCCTTTGCACCCTACCCCACACACCCTAACTTTTATATTCCAACTCCATGGTCAAATAACAGTGGGGAAAAGTGAGCAATTACAGTTCTCCGTGGCTCCGTCCATCAAATAACCAGCAGTCAGCCACCATCTGGCTGCCAGCTACATCCTTGGTACTCGTCAGGCATTTACCTACATACTTGATGCATCATCAGTTCTCAATACTGTCTCCTTACTTCTCTCATTATTGTACTATGTATTTCTTCCTCTCTCCTAGTGATCAACCACAACACCAGTAACAGCTTCTCAAAACAGCAGGACAAATATTAAAAAGGTGGTAGTGCCATACTGCTTTATAAAAAGTCTCCAAACGTTCACTCTGATTAGTTGATTATAACAAATCCACTAATGAAAATTTCCCCAGCACCATCTTGGCTTTGTTCAGAAACAGTGGGCATGCAAAACTTGTCTGCATTTCAGCCCCATTCAACCCAGAAATATTTAAAGGTGTTATGGGTTGCATGCTAACACTTTCTAACAAAAGCAAAAGTTTAATACTTGATGACCTTTGCAAAGACATGCTGAGAGCAAAACAAAACAATATTTATAACATATCAGTACAAAACAGCTTCTAGAACAACTTATTACTTGTCTATTTATAATTAATATCCTGCATGGTATATGGAATGTGCACAGCTTTCTCAACTCTCTCAGTGAACATATTTTCAAGATTGTAATTCCAATCTTCAAAAGACCAACATAACCCCAACATAATTTCCACTTGTATTATTACAAAATCATACCAGGAGAGCAGTTTAACACCAAGCAGCCCACTCATCTTCAGTCTGTCTAGCTGACAACTCATCCCTAGCCCTTGAACACTTAAATAAAGTCATTAAATCCTTCATCAACCCCCCCTCCACTCACATTCAAACACGTGAAAAATTGTTCCTACATCAAACCTACAGTCAAAACAGATATAAAAAAGAAAAAAAAGATGACATCATGTAAACAATGGGAAGCTACTGGTAATCTTAACAAGCTGAGGTCATTTATTGAAAAAAAAACATTAGCTTGATTTCAAAGAAAATACTTCCTAATAACTTCATAAACTGACAGTGCATTTATTTACATGGAAGCAGTTCTGGAAAATTAATTAAAGCGATGGCTTACATTGAAATTAATACAAATTACATTAATTATCCTCCAATGAACTGTACAAAGTTTCAACAATCTAAAACTGCCTTTATAATACTTATTTCACCTCCCAAAAGCAACTCTGACCCATTTGATCCCCCAACTACATCTTACACCTTCACCCTAAGGCTGTAAGAAAATTAATTTATGTCACACAACTTATAAGTAAGGGCATGGCATCTAGGTCCAGGGAAGTTATCATGTCCCTCATCATTAGACCCATCATTGAGTATTAAACCCCCTTGTATGTACCTGACCAGGCACATGCAACAACTGGAATGTCCACAGAAACTCATCACAAAAATAATACAGGGTGTAAACACAATATCCTATGCAGATCACCTCAAAGTCCTAGCTCTGTTGTTTCCTATAGACTACTGAGATGCAACTGATGCCTGGCATACAAGGTATTCTTGGATCCCATTCTGATGGACCTTTTACATATCTGCAAAATAAACTGCACCAAAGCTACTAGATCTAAAGATTTAAACTTTGCTTGCAACTTAAATAGGACATGTTGGAAGGACAGGTATGCAGCTCAAAGAATTTCCAAGTACAGGACCAGTGGATGGGAAATTGTAAATTCACCCCTAGTCTGGCGCCTATGTCTCTGATGGACAGACACTGCTATTAAATCATGCCCTAACTAATGTACATCCCCACAATAACGCAAGGGATGTATTTGGATTGCATGGCTTGCAAAGGCCCCAGTGGTTGTTAGTCTAGTATACAGTTATGCACCTATAAACCCCAGGCCACTCCCTTCACATACTTTCTGCTTTAAGAGTATCACAGCAAGAATGACTACACATTTTAGAAAAACTTGACATAGTGGTTAAGGTGTTTACATCACAGATACAGTGTACAAGGTTTGATTCTCACCTTTGAGGAAAACTGGCTAAGCTTAAAATGACCCACTAGTGGAACTAACCTAGTACTTTTGGGATTGGGGGATGGCATAATGATTAAGGTGTTTCCCTCACAGACAAGAGAAATAGGGTTTGATTCTCGCTAAAGGAAACTGTCCAGATTTAAAACTGTCCACAAGGACAGCTAGCATAGTACTTACCTATTAACTAAGTACAAAACCTAATCCAAACACTAACAACTTATACTTTAGTTTCCTTAAAACTGCAGCCCATCCCACTCCAAACCTCTGGTGCATACTTTTAACATCTCACATCTACAACTATACATCAGCAATTCAAATACTTGGTAATTATCCCATAACAAAAAGGTCTTTTACCTCCTCCAACACAACTATAGAACCATCATTATTTTATATCCTGCCATAACACGTAATATAAAATTAAGTTCTAGACCTTCTTAATTGCAAAATTTAAACTGATTGCCAACATGAATTACCACCTTATATATGGTTACTGACAAAATATACACTTCAATGGAAATCAACAACTCACTGTAACTATCAGTGTAAACATAATAAGAGCCTTCAGAATTTTAAGTCATACCCTTCTAATACATGACCTACTATATCTTGGTTTGGAGAAATGTTTGTCACATGGTTTAAAAACTACTTTCCAAAACAACTTATAAAAATGAGTCAATAATATAATAGCAGAATAAGTTACCTTTTACTAAACTCTTCCACAATGTTCAATACAGTTGTCACTATTAATTACTGACATAATGTCCTCCATCTTCCCCACAAATATATATTATATGCAGATGACAAAATTCTTCACAATTCAAATAAAGGAAAAACTACAGTTCAAACAGCCCTATAAAGAAATTAATCAACTCCACACGACTCATATCCAATCAGCTGACTATATACTTTTCAAAAACATTCATTATGATATTTACTACTTCTAAAAAGATTTGCAAAAGCAAACCCCTAGTCATTATAGTGCATTGCAATTCACAAATCACATAAATCAGATCTGCAAATAACTAGGATGTACCCTCAATCCATATTTCATACTCAAACAACATACTGAATACATTACTGGTAAAGTCAACACAAAATTACAAGTTCCTTATACAATTTCAAGCAACCTTAACTACACAAGCCACAAATACACCTGTAAAACACTTTCCATTCATCCTAGAGTGCCAACAATGTTCAAACCAGAGTTAACAGTGTATGCAGATTCATTAAGTTCCGAACTAGACTTGGACATCACTGTGTTTATCAACAAAATCAAATGGCAAGAGCCAACCTGTTTCTCTCCACTTTCACACACAAATGATTTATAACAGATATTGTCCAACCCTTAAAAAAATGAGCATTACACTCATTCCTTTACATGTCAAGAATACAAGACAATGGTGCTTTGTCTTTCCAAAGAAACTCTCTTCACCTAAGCTATTGCAGAGAAATTTTTTACACTCATCCATGCCTTCTGGAACCATTTTCAATCTAGCATCCATAAGTTAACAAACTACAGACAGACTGGGGGAAAACTATCGGAATTGTGACTCGTACTTAACACATAACTTCATAAACCTACAAACTCCTAAATTCATTGGCATTTTTTCTGTTATATAAAGATGTTAATATGTTCATTTGCATTACTGAGTAAAATTTACTTAAAAGTAATCTGCTGATGTTTCCATGAACAGTATGTCATTTAATGAGTAAAGTGCCACAATGCATTTTCTTGCTTGCCCTTCCTAATTTATTTTTTGGTCTGTTTCTTATTTAAAAGCATTGTAAACCTTTTAGTAAACCATTGCCGACAAAAATGTATCTTCTCCACTTGTGACATTACAATAAAGTAACATGTGGTTGGGCCATAGACTTTAATGGGGCACCTTTGCAAATTACTGAGTAGTGCACCCATTAAAGACCATGGACGCAATCAGCACTTTTTCTATGTTAATGACATAGAGGTCAAACTTCCCTGTTTTTTTTCTCAGCGATGCCACTCAAGGAAACCACATATTAAGGAGGTGACAAAAATGTTCCGAGAAGGGAGAAGTAAGGCAGTTTATGCATGCTGTGCTGCAAAAGTAAGGTTTGGAATGTCGATAAATCACTTTAGTAAAAATGTTTTTGAAGCAAACAATAAATCAATGCACATTACCCTTAAAACTGGAAAACATGTTTTAACAATGAAAATTAACAGTTATATTTTGGCAGTACTGCACTATGTTTTTGATTTTGGTATTTTCTTATTATAGTTTCATAGGTTCATAGGTTGGTACTGGGCTATCTGCCCGAAGGCATATATTAGCCCAGCCATGTTGTGCGGTATTCACCGCCCCTTTAGTAGTTCCCTAGTCCCTTGTACTAGCAGCTAGTACCCTTGGCCCCTATCTAGTAGTGCTGTTGGTGTGATCCCCGGTGTGAACTTTCTGTTACCCATCCACTCATCAAGGTTTCTCTTGAAGAGTGATAGTGAGGGGCTCTGTCTTATGTAGATCGGGACCCTATTCCATAGTAAGGCAAAGGGAATCTATCCCTCCAGCATGTTCTATTCATTGTTGTGTTGAGGTTTATATCCCTAGAGCATGTAGCTCGAGTAGATTTGGTTTTGCTAAGATGGAGCATGTTCAACAATTCTGAGTTGGACATGGCTCTGTACGTTAGACAGAGATCTCCTCTGTGAAAGCGGTATGCAACAGAGAACAGTCTTAGCTTTTTCAATCGTGCTGCATAGGGCAACTGTTTGAGGCCAGTAATCCTCTTGGTTAGGTACCTTTGTGGTCTCTCCAGCTGCTGGAGATGTCTAGCCAGGTACATTCCAACTGGTGCATTGTACTCAATAATCGGTCTGATGAGGGAAGAGTAGAGGGGCACCATTACATCCTTAGATCTTGATGCGAACCCTTTCGTGATCAGATGGGTCACATAGAAGGATTTTCTAACCACTTTGGCAACATAGTTATCAAAGGAAAGCTGACTATCTACTTGGGTCCCTAGATCCCTTATTTCTTCTTCAGATTTCAGGGGATTACCTCCTATGTTGTAGTTTGCGGGTACTCTGTTTTTTCCAAAGGGGATTACTACGCATTTTTTGCATTTAGCTTGAGACCATGGCTTTGACACCATGCATCAGTCTCATTAAGGCCCTTCTGGAGGATCTCCATGTTGGCCGGAGACTCTATTATAGCACCCAGTTTGCAGTCATCCGCAAACTTAGTCAGCCACAGCCCTTCCGTGCTTGCCTGTACTTCTGAGAAGTATATGCCAAACAGGGGGGGGGCCCAGGACAGAGCCCTGAGGCACACCACTCATTACTGGTCTGGATTCGGACATAGATCCCACTACTCTTACTTTATGGATCTGTCTGAGAGCCAGTTTGCGATCCATCTTGTGACGTAAGGGTTTATGCCCAGGCTGGTGAGCTTATCAATAATACCTGAATGGGGAATGGTGTCAAATGCTTTAGCAAGGTCAAGGTAAGCTGTGTGTACCTCCTTTCCCTTATCTATAGCCTGAGTAACTGTCTCAAAGAAATCCACCAGGTTCAGGAGGCATGATCTGCCCTTGACAAAGCCGAACTGTGCGGGGTCCAGCGACTGGAGGTTCCCAATCTCTCCATTTATGAGTTCTATAATGATTTGCTCCATAGCTTTACAGATCAGACTGGTCAGGCTTATTGGTCGGTAGTTCCTGGGGTCAGTTGTGGCCCCACCCTTGTGTAGTGGGACCACCACTGCTGTGCGCCATTCTATGGGCACATATCCTGTGGAGAGGCTGAGACCGAGACTGAACAGGGTATTAAGATGTGGGGTTAATTCCTTTTGGAGCTTGCATATGACACAGCCTGAGACACCATCTGGTCCCATGGAGGCAGTGTTTTTAGCTTTAGATAGAGCCTTGTTATCCAACGTATCAGTAATAATTGGACTTGCACAATCCCCTAGAATGGTAATAGGCCCTGTAGGTGGTGGGGGGGGGGGAGAAATTTGCACTGAACCTGTCAGCCAAGATGTTGGCAATGTCAGTGGGGTCAGTGTATTTTGTTCCATTTTGTACTAGCTCAGAACAGACCTGAGCATTGCCATTTAGGTTTTTGATGTAACCATAGAAAGCCTTATGGTTATCCTTGGCATCCTTGGCAACTTTCTTTTCAAAATTAGCTTTAACTTGATGAGGGCCCTCAATTTCTTACTAATGCTGATCAGGGATGATTTTTCTACTTGAGATTTGGCCTTTTTTTGTATGTCTCCTTTTATTGCAAAGTTTGCTTATGGCCAGGGTCCACCAGACTGGTTTCTTCTTGCTTGAGGAAGGAGTCTTGGTTTTATTTGAGATAGCACAGTCCATGCAATCCTGAAGATGCATATAGAGTGCCTTGGTGTAGGATTCCACATCCTGGATATTATTATCCTTCTGCAAGGGAATAGTGAAGCTTTCCACTTCGGATGCAAGTAGTTTGAAGTTTGCTTTGGAAAGGTTTTTGACTATGGTTTCTTTGACTGGGGGAGGTGGAGGAGTGAGGATGTCCAGGGTTATCAGTTTGTGGTCGGATCTGACCAAGGAGGGGGTGATAATGGGTGTGGTACAGTGGGCGCCCATATTTGTGATGATTAAATCCAATATGTTGTCCCCTCTAGTGGGGGAACATACTAATTGTTCAAGGGCATTTGTTATAGCATTTATACTGTTACTGTTTGGTATATATTTCTCAGATGTCCAGGCCAAAGTAGATGGCCTCTGGCTCACCAAGATCGCTGATGATTGTAAACTGCTAGCAAGCATTGAGTCCCCCAACAATGAGAACATTTTACGAGAAGGGCTAACATAAATAAATGACTGGTGAGAAAGCCATGGTCTAAAACTAAATGCAAAAAAATTATTATTCCCTTTGGCAAAACAGAATTCCCTAAAAATTACAATACTGACAGCACTCCCCTGAGTTCCAACCCAGTGGTGTGAGACTTAGGAACACAGGTTGATAACAATCTGAACTTCGACCACTAAGTTTCCACAGTGGTAAGGAAAGCCTTCTAAGTAGTGCACCTCATAAGCAAGGGCATAGTATCCAGGTCAAAGGATGTTGTGACTCCACTGTACTCAACCCTCATCAAACCACTAATAGAGTATAATGAGCCATTTGGCATGCACCTCATCAGACACCTGCAGCAGCTGGAGTGACCTCAGAAGTTTCTCACTAAATAAATACAAGGATTCCTAACCATGATCTACATGGACAGACTGAAAGCTCTGTCACTTTACTCTGTAGCTTATAGGCTGCTAAGAGACACTTGTGCCTTGCCTATAGGGCAATGTCTAACCCTGCCTTAATGGAAATGCTGTACATCTGCAAGTCAAATGGTACAAGAGTCACTCGATCTAGGGATCTCAACCTAGCCTGTGACATTAACAGAGTATGCTGGAGAGACAGATATATCTCCCAGGGACTGCTGCTTCTCTAGAATAGACTTCCTGTTCACGTAAAACAGAGCTCCACTCTAACCCTGTAACACTCTAACTAAGCTGGACATTAATCCCTATGTCACCCGATGGGTTGCCAACTGGCTTACTGACAGAACCCACACTATAAAAGTAGCTGACTCCAAATCCATCTCCAGACAAGTGACAAGTGGAGTACCTCAGGGTTCAGTCCTGGGACCACTCTTGTTTGGCATCTACTTCTCTGAAGTACAGGCCAATACTAAGGGACTCTGGCTAACAAAGTTCGCAGATGACTGCAAACTGGGAGCCATTATTGAATCTCCAAATGATGTGGATACTCTACAAAAGGGTCTTACAGAAACAGATGTTTGGTGCCAGAGCCATGGGCTCAAGCTCAATGCCAAGAAATGTATAGTTATCCCCCTTGGGAAAAAACATGTACCCATGAATTACCAAATAGGTGGCTGTACACTAAACACTGAAAGTGTGATAAGAGACTTAGGGACACAGGTGGACAGTGGTCTCACCTTCGATAACCACATTGCCACAACAGTCAGGAAATCCTTCTATGTAGCACACCTCATCACTAAGGGCTTTTCATCCAGAAAAAAGGAGGTCATTGTCCCACCGTACTCATCCCTCATTAGACCCATTATAGAATACAGAGCCCCATTTGGTATGTACCTCTCAAGACACCTGCAACAACTGGAAAGGCCGCAGAAATACCTCACTAAAAGAATCACAGGCCTAAAGCAGATGCCCTATGCTGACTGCCTTAAAAACCTCCAGCTATACTAAGTCGCATATCGTCTACTCAGAGGTGATCTCTGCTTAACATACAAGGCCATGTCAAACCCAGAGCTGTTGGACATGCTACACTTAAAGAAATCGCAATCCCTCAGAGCCACACGCTCCAGGGATCTAAACCATGTCATCATAATAAACAAAACATGCTGGAGGGATAGGTTTCTGACCCAGAGACTCCCCAGACTCTGGAATAGACTGCCAATACATGTCAAGCAGAGAGCCTCTTTGGCCCTCTTCAAAAGGAACCTTGACGATTGGATGGGAGAAAGGAAATTCACCCTGGGGATCACGTCAGTTGCCCTGCTAGACAGGGGTCCAGGAAGTAAATAGTGTGGGAAGAAATAGCCAGGGAATTGTTATAGCTAGGCTTGTATAGGCTCTAAGGCTGATAGCCTAGTACCAACCTATGAACCCTATTCAAACTCAACCTAGATAATTGGATAGGAGACCGGAAAATTTAACCCTGGTGTGGCACCTATGTGCCTCATGGATAGGGGTAGCTGGTGTTGATCATAATCAGACCTGCTCTGTTCATAAATTCATTCTGCGAACTACCCAAAAAGAACAAATAAGGATAGTTGGGATTAACATGGCTAGGCTTGTAAAGGCTCCAGGGCCACTAGCCTAGTATCCTTTTATGAACCTATGACTGAACACTTTGTCGTTGTTTCCTTGCATGATTTTCAGTCATCTTATAATATCTTCTGCCACTCTGACCAGGTTGCAGGTTAAAAGGTTCCAAGGTCTACCCAGTTATCAAAATAATACATAAATAAACAAATGAAACCATCTACCATTGTGGATAGAACTCAAACCTTTCTAAAGCCTGAACAAATAATTCCCAGGTAAACTTGTCCTTGATTGTCAGCATCAAATCTCAAGACCAGTAGTGGGACAATAGATTTCCTTGCCATATCCATTAAACCTAAGACCAACTGGACGCAGTCCTGAAGCTGTGTCTAACTTCAGACTAAAGAAGTTAGACTGATTCTGGTGTACATATAGTGTGTGTGTTTGTGTGTGTGTGTGTGTGTGTGTGTGTGTGTGTATATGTGTATGTATATATATATATATATATATATATATATATATATATATATATATATATACGTATGCACGTGTTCGAAACAGATGATAAATTGCAAAGGCAAAGCACATACAGTAAAGTTCTCATATGAGAAACCTTTAACGAGTACTAGAAATGTATATATTTGCTTAATTGTTTGGTGGACTGGACCATAGCAATCCAATTGCGGGTACAATGATTTTTAAAAATAAAGAAAACGGATGACAAAAATTAAATAATCTTAAAAATATAATCCAATTGCAGCTGCAATGATTTTTAAAATTAAAGAAAACAGATGACAAAAATTAAATAAACAAAAATATCATAAGTTATCAATGTTCATCACTGGGAAAGAGTGAGAAGTATGAATTAAGGGCTTCAATATTCAATTAATATATATTAGTGAATGAATATGTATGGTGATAGTTACTGCTTTTTGAAAATGTCTTAGGTTCCACCTAGGTAACTGATAATGTGACATTTTTTTCTGTAAAGTTGTGTTGGTGCACTGTGACAGGGAAGCAATTAGTTTGATGTTTTGTAGTTACACTAAACTGACTGTGACCTTTATGTTATTTTAAAGACAGAAAATGTAGCTTTATTCGGTCTAGCCACTAGTAAAAAATTCCATAGAAAATGCTTTGATTTTGCAAACTATGTAGTGCAAGGCATCAGAAAATGAGGACCAAGAAGTTGTAGAGGAGTCACACTATCTCTCATGAGTTTTTGTTGTTCATTTTTGGAATAGAGAGATGTGGGCAGTGATTACAATTATCAGTTTCCAAATTGTTGAAAGTTGATGATTGAATGTTAGCTGTAGGGAAGGTGAAGCAGTAGTGTTGTTTTCTGGGACAGAGCACACAAAGTTATATAATCTGTTGAGGCAAGTTTGTTAACTTTCTAACTTTTTTTTGCTGAATTAGTAATTACAACACAGAGTGGTTTATGGGTGCATTTATAGGACTGTTTGCAAACAATTGGCCTGTTATTTATTTTTTGAAAGAGTAATCAGTATTGCAACAGATAAATATGTTGCTTATCAATATATATTAAATATAGCATCTTATCTTTAGTTAGTTTTTATAAACTCCAGCTCCAAATTACTAACAACATTTAGCAACAAATATTTCAGTTGCTACTATACATTCCCCTTCACTGATGCTTTTCCTTGGGTATTTAATTGCTGCTAGCTAGCTGCAGCTACTGACACAATAAAAATGTGTTAATCTATATCCAACATCCAGGGATGTCTCTCAATGTTTCAGGCAGCAGACTCTGAATTTGTACATGAAAAACTGAAATGTAAAGTTGTATGCCACCCCCTCATAAGTTATAGATCTCCTTAATCTGGAATCATGCATATTTACTGATACTGGTGGATTGTAATGACAGATTATCATTGGAATTGTATTGTTGAAATGGGCAGTTTTTGTCATTATTGCTTCATACATTTTTTCATTTCATTGTTTAATGGAAACAATGTTCAAAATTACAAATTTAAAACACACTTTTAGAAGTGGTGCTGTATTATGTAAAGAATTAAGTTAATGCAATCAGGAAGGTGAATCAAAGAACATACGTATGTATACATGGTCTTAAAATGTATGCAAGGGGCCTATGGTTTGAAAACGCACAAAAGTAAACTTAATCCTCTACTGACCAGATGCATTCTTGGAATGTGGGTTTCAATGCCATTTCAAAATGTGAGTTTCAATGGCAGATAAGTTTATTGTTCATGCTAAGTTTCTTTTCATTGTGCAACTGTATTGTCTTTTGGCTATCAATGTTGTCCTATAAAATTTGAAACAATAATTTTAAACTAAATCCAAATATCTGTAATCATTGTAGAAGGAAAGACGAAAACAGTATGCACACTGACAGGTTTGAACAGTGTTTATGGTAACAGGGGAGAAATAGTCAAGTAATGGGAATCTGGAATGGCTGCGGGGGAGGAGGGGGCTGCTGTCAGGGGAAGATGCTGCTGTCATATGGGGGGGGGGGTTGATGGGTGGCCCAGTTCATTACCCTGCCTAGAGCCCCATTTGACCATGAACCGGCTCTGGTGTGTCAATGCGATAGTTACAAGGGACATTTTGTTTGTCGAATGATACTATTAAACATTTCTTGGCAAACAGTTTTAGTCCATAGTTTTTACACCAACTGTTGGTTTGGGAAAGGACCCTTTAGAAGAGCTTATTGTGCTCTGGAGAGTTTATGATGGCACCAAGTTTACAGTCATCTGTAATCTTGGTTAACCATAAACCCTTAGCAGTTGCTTTGACATCTGAGAAATAAATGCCAGAGATGAGTGGCCTAAGGACTGAACCCTGGGATACACTGCTAGTGACAGATCTTTTGGAGGAGTTAAGGCAACCCACCCTAATTCCTTGGATTATATTTGTGAGAAAATTTGCTATCCAATAGGTTATATTAGGAATGACATTTAGCTGGCATATTTTATCTGATTCCTGAGTGCTGAATGATGCTGAATACCTTTGTGGGGTCTAGATATGGAGTGTATACTGGTTTGCCCTTATCTATTCCTTCATCAACCTTCTAAAAGAAGCTAACCAGGTCATGTAAGCAGGATCTTCCCTTAACAAATCCAAACCAGCTTGGGATGAGAGTTTGTAGGTTTCCTAAATCTTTATTTATAATCCAAACCAGCTTGGGATGAGAGTTTGTAGGTTTCCTAAATCTTTATTTATAATCCAAACCAGCTTGGGATGAGAGTTTGTAGGTTACCTAAATCTTTATTTATTTATTGCATAATGATCCTTTCAATAGCCTTACAGATGAGGCTGATCTGACTTACAGGTCTATAATTTCCCATGTCCACTGACATCCTACCTATGTGCAAGGGACTGACAATTTGCTGTTCTCCATTCATCTGGGACAATGCCTGTTTGGAGAATAACATTAAATAACCTCTGCATGATATCTGACTGGTCCTGTTTCAGGCTGGCCAGTAAGTAATGTGGTATGTTATATCCTCTGGGTCTAAGTATCTGATATCATTTACTATTAGCTTTGCACAGTGCTGAGCATTGTTTATAAGGTTTCTAAAATAGTTAAAGAAAACTTTGTGGTTGTTCTTTGCCTGGGTGGCAATGTTACCCTATGTCCGGCTTTGGTTGATTTGATCAGGGTTCAGAGTTTCCTGTTAAGCCTAGCAAGATCTTTTTTTTTTTTTTTCCATCCTGAGAGTTAAATTTTTACATGCAGTGAGTTTTACTATTATTGTAGTGCCTTTTTATATTAGGGTTCCGCTACAGGGGTTTATTTTTGAATTTGTCATTGGCTTTACTTTTGAGGGGGGGCAGATGAATCTATGCAGTTATTCATATGTGCATAGAATTTGTCAGTAAAGGATTCAACATAAGCAATGTAAAAGCAAGAAAGCAATTATCTCTGTATACCAAGGTACTGGAGGATGCTTCTGGTTTCAGTCTTAAAGTGAATGTGACTGATTTGTAGTCGGATTTGAACATGAAGGGAATTACACTTGATAGGGAGCATACTATTGATGAAGTCCAGAAATCACTGGGCATACATGTTAGAGGATGCATACATCTCCCAGTTAATGTAGGATTAGTTGACGTTCCTAGAATAATGGTGTTTTGCTTAATGCATAGGGGCTCAATATTAGTTAGGAAGGAGTTATGAGCCAAGGGAGACATGAAAGGGTTACTATAGTTTGCCACAATATGATAAGGGGTCTATATAATAGTAAGTTGGACAGAGGAGTTCCAGATTGTTATCTTGTATAACTAGTCTGAAGGTGAAGTGTCTTTTTTTTTTTTTTTTACAAATATGGAGACATGGTAGCCTTTAGTGCCTTCATCTGGTGCAGTGGGACTGAATGTGTGATAAGAGCTGAAACTCTGCATCACTGGGGTTCTCTCAAAAGCCCTGAATCAAAGCTATGTAACAATGCATATATGATATCAATGTTTTCCAGGGTAAGGAGTGGCTGTAGTGAGTAGAGTTTTTTGTTAAGGTTCCTAGCACTGAGCATCAATAACATTATGTAATCCAGATTTTGTTTTGTTATATTGGAAGATTTTGAGGACTGACATTGTCTAACAAAGACAATATGGGGGGTAGGCAAAGTTTTAGCCAATATACAAAAGCCTTGGGGAGATAGAGGCATGCTATCCCTGGCAAAGCAGTTAGTACTAAGTACCACCTCCTCCCAGGCTACTATATATTCTCCCAGGCTAATATATATATATATATATATATATATATATATATATATATATATATATATATACTGGACTTCATTTGACTTAAACCAGACACTAAGCCAAATACTGAAGTCAAAATGTTTTTTGTTTATATTGTAGCATCATTCTTGGTGATGGTAAAATGCTGTTCATGGTTCATACCTATCATGGGCACATATTCCAGGAGGTCCATCATGTCAATCTTCATATAGTCCAAGGTGGTACATGTCAAGTCATTTATACTCGTGTGTACTATGTCTGTGTCATGTGTGTACTTGTGGTGCAAGGACATGAGTGCCTACATGATGTGGTGAATCCTTGCTCCTGATTGGCAACTGACTGTGATCCCCTCCTTGTCCAGCCTGGCAAGCTGTGCATCAGTCCATCTCACAATGGAGTCATCTATGACTAGAATATTGGACCATGTGGAGTGTTGTCTTACAGGCTTTTGAACTGAGACACTATAGTCTTTGATGCTACTTTTCAAGGTGGGTGCTGCCTATATTGTATATTTGTGAGGTTGCTGACAGTAGTTGTTTGTTAGGTTACATTTAGGAGGCCTTTATAGATTGTGTTTAAAATCCTCAGCATATGTAGGTCTATGTGTTTGGTCTGATCTATATGTGGTAGGATAAGTGGGGCGCTGTGTGGTACTGACAACCTGTGTGTTATCTGTCATGTCTTTGTGTGAGTCTTTTGTTCTAATAGTAATGAATAACTGCATCTCTCACACATTGTGTCAATTTGTAAGTATGTGATTGTCAGTAAACATGAGACAATTGCTACATTGTCTTGAGATGCCCATTTCAAACAAGCTGGCTAAGGAGATGGTTAGAAAGTGGAAATCCATGGTTCCAGATGCCTACTGGTATGGGTTGAAGAGGGAGGAGTGCCTGTGAGGTTGACACTTCATTACAGGAGGTGATGCTAGTGTTGGTCTCAACACATCTGCATGCAGATAGGAATCAATGATCCTTTGTTCCTTCTCTCACCAGAAGCAAAGAGCAGCACTAATCCGAAGCTGCTTCCTGAGAAGTAGTACTAAGCAGATTTTACTGGGTTAAGTACACTTGTTGTAGTCTTCTCTAGGTAGACACCCTGAAGAGAACCTACAGCAGATGAGTGCAACAAACAGCTAGACTGCATAAAGTCCCTGAAGAGCTTCTCACCAAAACTGCAACCAGACCACTCAGTAAAGGCCTATACACACTGCCTATTCAGAGACCTATGGCTCTTCTGCCATCCTGATTCCTGGCACCTATGCAAATGAACCATTGACCCCCAGACATCTTCCCCTATATTTACTTTATGAAGCTGAGTTAATAGCTGTACCATATTCATCAAGGAAGACCAGCATCTTGAATTCTTGGGCAGCTTACTGCTATACCAGTTAAGGGTCCATGAAATGTTTACATTAAGTATTGAACTTCCATAGTAAAGCAAACACACCAATGGAATAAAGCACTGCCGAAAGGTTCATAAAAAAGGAAAGATTTACTGAACAGTTAGTGCTTTCACAACTGCTCCATCAGACCATAAAACCAAATAAAAATCACACTCGTGTGTGTGTGTGTGTGTGTGTGTGTGTGTGTGTGTGTGTGTGTGTGTGTGTGTGTGTGTGTGTGTGCGTGTGTGCGTGTGTGTGTGCGTGTATATATATATATATATATATATATATATATATATATATATATAAGGACTTCAGTTAACAAAAAACAATCATTACATAGCAGCAGTCATTTCCTTAAAGCAGCAAATGCAGAAGCAACAGTTGAAATATGAATATAAATGTTATATAATAATATGAACATACAGAAGCTATACACAATATATATGTAATAAAAATACAGTGGGTATAAAAAGTGTACACACCCCTTTTAAAATGCCAGGCTTTTGTGATATAAAAAAATGAGACCACAATAAATCATTTCAAAACTTTTCCCACCTTTAATGTCACCTATAATCTGTACAATTCAATTGAAAAACAAATCTTTTAAGGGAAAAAATATAAAAAATAAAAAACATGCAATAAGTTAGTTGCATATGTGTGTACACCCCTAAACTAATACTGTGTTGAAGCACCTTTTGATTTAATTACAGCATTCAGTCTTCTTGGGTAGGAGTTTATCAGCATGGCACATCTTGACTTGGCAATATTTGCCCATGCTTCCTTGCAAAAGCTCCCCAAATTTGTCAGATTGCGAGGGCATCTCTTGTGCACAGCCCTCTTCAGGTCACCCCACAGATTTTCTATTGGATTAAGGTCTGGGCTCTGGCTGGTCCATTCCAAAACTTTAATTTTCTTCTGGTGAAGCCATTCATTTGTTGATTTGGATTTATGCTTGGGGTCATTGTCATGTTAAAAGGTGAAATTCATCTTCATCTTTCTAACAGACGCCTGAAGGTTTGGGGCCAAAAGTGACTGGTATATGGAACTGTTTATAATTCCCTCCACCTTGATTAAAGCTCTAGTTCCAGATGAAGAAAAGCAACCCCAAAGCATGATACTGCCATCACCATGCTTCACCATGGGGATGGTGTTCATTTAGTGATGCGAAGTGTTGTTTTTGCGCTAAACATACCTTTTGGAATTGTGGACAAAAAGTTAAACCTTGGTCTCATCAGACCATAACACATTTTCCCACATGCTTTTGGGAGACCTGATGAATTGTTTTGCAAATTTTAGCTGGGCCTGGATGTTTTTCTGTGTAAAAAAAGGCTTTCATCTTGCAACCCTACCCCCATAAGCCAGACATATAGAGTATACTGGAGATTGTTGTCACATGTAGTACACGACCAGTACTTGCCAGAAATTCTTGCAGCTCTTTCAGTGTTGCTGTAGATCTCTTGGTAGCCTCCCTGACCAGTTTTTGTCTTTTCTTTTCATCAATTTTGGAGGGACGTCCAGTTCTTTGCAACATCACTGTGGTCCCATATTTTCTCCACTTTTTGATGACTGTCTTCATTGTGTTCCATGGTATATCCAATGCTGTGGAAATTTTTTTGTACCCTTCTTCTGACTGATACCTTTCAACAATGAGATCCCTTTGATGCTTTGTAAGTTCTCTGTGAACCATGGCTTTTGCTGTAGCAGACAATTGAGTAAATGTCAGGAAAATCCAACTAGTACAGTTAAACTTTATTTGGGGTTAATCAGAGTCTCTTTAATTGATGGCAGGTGTGTGCCCAAGAAGACTGAATGCTGTCATTAAATCAAAAGGTGCTTCAACAAAGTATAAGTTTAAGGTTCTGCACACTTATGCAAGCAGCTTTTTGTATGTTTTCTATTTTTTTATATTTTGTGCCCTAACAGATTTGTTTATTGGTTTTTCAATTGAATTGTACATGCTATAGATCACTTTAAAGGTGGGAAAAGTTTTGAAATGATTAAATTTTGGTCTCATTTTTTTATATCACAAAAAATGCATTTTAACAGGGTGTGTACACTTTTTATATCCACTGTACATAAAAAATATATATAGAAACTATATATGAAAAATGAGTATAAAAATACATATGAAAAATATAAATATGTACACACAAAAAATTCCAACTTGTAAAAGTATAAAAATATAAAATATATATCCTCAATTAAGTCCTAAGTCCTCGTCCCTTCAAAATGGGTCTAAGTGGTACCTTTTCATTAAGTCCACTGCCCTGATCAGCTCTTATTCTGATCAATCATCTAACCTCCCTAGTTTCAGTAAGATTCCTTACATCACCACCTCGAGTGCTGGGCTGTATTTTATCAATAACCATAAAACTAAATATATAGTCTGGATTGATACTCACAGCATGTTTGGAAAGGGTATTATTTACAGAGGCATAGCGTATACTATACAGATGTTTCCTAGTCCAATCTTTTCAGGATTCTGTCAGTTTTGCCAACATAGAATACTTGGCATAGTGTACAGTAAGCAAGATAAACCACATGTGCTGTTGAGCACATAGCTCCTACCTTGAAATAGAACCTCCATCCATTATTAGGATGTTCAAAACTCCCAATACTGTCTACATAAGTACAGTAATTGCATGTGCCACAAGGTAAAGTTATGCCTCCTCCCTCACGTGTCCAGCTTATGGCTATCTGAGTAGCACAAGAGCCTTTTTAAGTTCTTCTTGTTTTTATATACAAAATGAGGAGCACCTCCCACTATTTTTCTGATGTCTGGGTTGGTAGTTAATATACCCCAATGTTCATAAGTTCATAGGTTCATACTAGGCTATCTGCCCTGGGGCATTTATAAGCCTAGCCCGAGTGTGTTTGGCTTTTGCCACCCTTAGATTTGAGTTTGCTGTGCCCTTTTTTAAGGTTAGTTTACTGTGCCTCTGTCTAGTAGTGACATAGAAGTAATCCCCGAGGTAAACCTACGATCTCCCATCCACTCATCAAGATTCCTCTTGAAGAGAGTCAGTGAGGTGCTCTGCCTAACATGGACCGGGATTCTATTCCAAAGTGAAAGGAGCCTTTGGGTTATGAATCTGTCCCTCCAGCAAGTTCTATTTATTTTTGTGCTGAGGTTCAAGTCTCTCGAGTGCGTGGTTCTAAGGGATTTAGATTTTCTGAGGTGGAGCATGTCCATTAATTCTGGGTTGGACATAGCTTTGTATGTCAGGCATAGATCGCCTCGAAGTAGGCAGTATGCGACTGAGTAAAGCTGGAGTTTTTTAACCTGGCAGCATATGGCATCTGTTTGAGTCCCTTGATCCTCTTTGTGAGGTACTTTTGGGGTCTTTCTAGCTGCTGCAGGTGTCAGGTAAGGTACATCCCAAAAGGAGCATTGTATTCTATGATGGGCCTGATGAGGGATGAATAAAGGGGCACTATTACCTCCCTTGATCTAGATGTGAATCCTTTCGTGATAAGTTGGGCTATGTAAAAGGTCTTTCTAACCACTTTGGCAATGTGGTTATCAAAGGAGAGATTGCCATCAACTTGGGTTCCCATATCCCTAATTACTTCTTCTGTATTTAATGGGTTTCCACCCATGTGGTAATTGGTGGGGTATGACTATACACTTCTTGGCATTTAGCTTTAGACCATGGCTTTGGCACCAGTTATCCGTCTCCGTGAGACCTTTTTGAAGGATGTTCATGTCAGCTGGAGAGTCAATTATGGCGCCCAGTTTGCAGTCATCTGCGAACTTGGTCAGCCATAGTCCTCCCGTGCTGGCCTGTACCTCAGAAAAGTATATGCCGAATAAGAGAGGTCCCACGACTGAGCCTTGTGGGACACCACTTGTAACTGGTTTCAGATCTGACATGACTCAGGCAATTCTGACTCTGTGTGTTCTGTCTTTGAGCCAGTTAGCAACCCATCTTGTGACATAGGGGTTTATGTTTAAGCTGGATAGCTTATCTATGATGCCCGAGTAAGGTATTGTGTCAAATGCCTTTGCGAGGTCCAGACAGGCTGTGTGGACTACCTTCCCTTCATCTATGGCCTTGGTGACTGTTTCGAAGAAGTTGACCAGGTTCAAGAGGCAGGATCTGCCCTTGACAAAGCTGAACTGAGTAGGATCCAGTGTCTGTAGGTCCCCAATGTCTTTGTTTATGAGTTCCATGATGATCCTCTCCATGGCCTTACAGATAAGGCTAGTCAGGCTTATGGGGCGATAGTTACCAGGGTCCGTTGAGGCACCACCTTTGTGGAGCAGGACCACTGTTGCTGTACGCCATTCTTTAGGTACATATCCCGTAGTGAGGCTGAGATTGTACAGCAGTTTTACGTGAGGATTTAGTTCTTCTTGGAGCTCATGTAGGATGCAACCCGGGACACAGTCTGGTCCCATTGAAGCAGTGTTTTTTGCCTTGGAGAGGGCGGCCTTCACCTGAGCATCTGAGATGTTAGGGAAGCTGCACTCTACTGGGTTAGATATTTGCTCTTTAGGGGGGAAGGGGGGAGAATTTTGCACTGAACCTGTCTGCCAGGATGCTGGCAATGTCTGTGGGTTCAGTGTATTTTTTGTCATTTATAATCAACTCTGAGCATATCTGGGAGTTGCATCCCAGGTTCCTAACATAGCTAAAGAAAGCCTTGTGATTGTCTTTAGTGTCCTGTGCAATTTTTCTCTCGAAGCTGGCCTTGGAGGATTTTATGAGGGATCGTAATTTTTTGCTAGTACTGATCAGAGATGCCTTCCCTTTTAGGGATTTTGCTCTATCATGTAGTAGCTTCCTCCTTCTGTTGTACAACTTATTTATGGCTGGGGTCCACCAGACTGGATGCCTGCCTTTGGTCACTTGGGTTTTGGTTTTGTTTGGGATAGCATGATCCATGCATTCCTGGAGGTGTCCATAGAATGTGTTTATATAGGATTCTGTGGTTTGGGCCGTAGTTTCCACTGGCCCTGGGGCCTTAAAAGATTCTACCTCAGATTTGAGAAGTGTGAAGTTTGCTTTTGAGAAGTTTTTCACTGTGGTTTTCTGGGCTGGGGGTGGGGTCGGGTTGTGGATATCCAGTGAAATTAATTTATGGTTTGATCTTACCAATGAGGGGAATACTTCTAGTGTGGAGCATAGGGTCCCCATGTTGGTGATGATCAGGTCAAGTATGTTTTCCCCTCTTGTGGGCGTTTTGACTAGTTGTTCCATAGCATTTGAGTTTATAAATTCCAGGAACCTTTGGGCTAGGGAGTTGGGGCCTGAGTAATGCTCCCAGTCAATGTTTGGGTAGTTGAAGTCACCCGGTATAATGGTGTTTGGAGAGATCTTCATGTTCTCCAATGTTTTCAGGAAAGCCGAGTGGGATTCCTGATTTTGAGATAGTGGTCTGTAGCATGCTATAAACTGAAAGGCAGTTTTGCCCACTGTTAGTTGCACATGGATGGTTTCTAATGCTTCGTGCAATGCCACTAACCTGGAGGTGTGGGTATCCTTGATAAATATGGATACTCCCCCTCCTTTTGTGGTTTGGTCCGAGTTTTGGGGCCAAAAAGCATGGTATGAGGTATAACCTGGTAGTGCTGGGGTGCTCTCTGGAGCCTTGAACCAGGTTTCTGTCACTGCACAGATATCGATGTTCTCCGTACTGAGGAGAGATTCGAGTGCATGCATTTTGAGGTTTAGACTTCTGGCGTTTAGCAGCATTACCCTTAGTTTCTTGTTCTTTGTGTTTTCTAAGGAGGTGGGTTTGTCTTTTGAGCCTTGCCTAAAAAAGGCACTATGGGGGTGGCAAGAGCATTTGCCAGTATCCGAAAGCCCAAGGGTGACAGGTGCAAGCCGTCCCTTGCGAAGCAACGTGGCTTGTCAAGCATGTCATCCCAGGCTAACAGGCACTGGATCCCCTTTGAATGACACCAAAATTTTAGCCAATTGTTAAAATCGATCATTTTGTCTTTATACTGCGGCATCATTCTAGGTGAGGGTAAGATGCTGCTCAAGGTCAGGGTCATACCGGCCTGGGCTACATGATCGGAGAGCTCCTTCATGTCTCTTTTTCATGTAGTCGAGGGAGGTACATCTCAGGTCATTCACACCAGCATGTACTATGACCGAGTCATATTTGTACTTGCTTTGGAGTGACCTGAATGCTTGCGTTATGTGGCGGATCCTAGTGCCCGACAGGCAGCTCAGTGTGATCTTCTCTTTGTTCAGCCTGGTGAGCGGGACGTCATTGTGTCTGACTATAGAATCACCTATTACAAGTGTGTCAGGTGTGTTGTTCTGCCTTAAGGGCTGTGACTGTTTGGCACACTGACTTTGTAAGTTATGTGTTGCACGTGTTTTGTTGTGGGGTAGCGTTTGTTTGGATGTCTGCTTTGGAGGTCTCTGCTGTTTAGGTAGATTTTTAATTAGAGCCTCCGAGTATGTTTATGTGTGTTTGTCTGTTTGGATTGCTGTTGTGGTAGGACTATGTGAGACTGGATTAGTGTTGTGTGATGTTACCTTCTCCTCCTGACTGGTTACACCAGTTTTGAGGTGAGAGAGCTCGGCCTCCAGTTTGGCTATATGGTTGCATCTCTCACATATGTTTGAACCTGTTTGGAGGAGGAGAGGGTTGTCCGTGTACATGAGACAGTTGTAACATTGCCTCAAGATTCCCAGATTCACCAGTTGGACTGGTTTCTTAATAACATCTGTTATCATCCTAGTATCTGTAGTATAAGATAAAGGAACATAAACATTAGTACAACTGTCAGATTTTAAACACTCTCTACCAAAATTTATCGGTTGCTCTGTGTAGTATGGTTTTACTGCATCAATCCTCAGGGGAGGAATAGTACATAATATATCATAAACTTCCCTTTCCTTATAACCTCTGTCAGATAATCTACATTTCAAACTGGAGAGCTCAGATCTAAAACCAGTGTCTGATGCATTCAATCTTGATGCCCTCATCCGTTGTCCTCTCACTATATTTTTGAACACATGGGGTGGGTGTATACTGTGTCGATGTGGTAGAGAGTTCCTGTAGCAAGGTTTCCTAAAGATACCTGCGCATAAACAGCCATCAGACTACCTACTCAACAGCACATCTAAAAACTCAGTCTGTGTATTGGAATATACCAAAGAAAACTTCAAAAAAGAGGTAGACAGATTCAGACACTGGTGAAATTCAACCAACCCATCTACTTCACCTGTCCAAATGAAGAACAAATTGTTGACAAACCTAAGGTAGAAAGGGAATTATCACTGAAAAGTGGGTGTAGAAAACATATATACTTCTTCCCACTTTGCCATAACCATGTTGGCATAGCTGTTAATAATAGATGTGCCCATAGCTACACCATCTCTTTGTTTGTAGTATATGCCATCAAACACAAAAACATTGTTCTCAAGGATGGTCCTTATACAGAAACCTATCAGCTCAAGTGCTGATTGATCATATGTACTGTACTTGGACAAATATTTGCCAATGTATGTCATACCAATCTGGTTTGGAATCATTGTAAATAGTGACTGTACATCCATCGTCACTAAAAGATATTCTAAATTCAAGGGTTGCATTTTGATGAAATCAATGATGTTCCTGAGAAATTGCTTGGAGTCCCTTAGAACTACCTCATTTTTGTCTAGGACAGGACGTAAATGCTTCTCCACAAATACTGAGAAAGACTTGGTGCTCCAACTATGACCAGCCACTATAAGTCTCAATGGTGGTTTTGTTCTGATGAATTTTGGGGAGGCCTTGTATAACAGGGAATAAGGGCTCATTCACCAAAAATTAATTATACAAATCAAAATTAATCAATTTATTATGTAAACAATTATTTAAAATGTCTCATATCAACATTCAAATGTTTAATATCTCCTTTGCTAATGACCATATAGTGATCAATGTCACTTAAAAACTTCTTCATAGAGTTAAAATAATCTATTCTGTCCGTGATGACTATAGAGCCACCTTTATCAGCTGGCCTAATGGCTATACTTGTGTCATCCCACAGTGTATTTGGAGCCAATCTCTTCTTAAGTGTAAGATTGTTATTATAACTGTGCTTATTGCCATTATAGGCTTGATGTAAGTCATTCTCTATCAGTTTAGCAAATGATTCTAGTAGGTGGTGTGGATTGGGCATAAATAAACTAGTTTTTTAAAAACACATGAACCTATGTTGTTCACCTCACCACCACCACCACATTGTATCTTAAGAGAGACATTCCTTGCAAACATCTTAATGTCCAAAACAGTATCAGTCACATCACCATGCTGTGTGGGAATAAAAGAGAGACCCTTCCCCAATACACTGAACTCATCAGGCATTACAGATCTCTGGAACAGGTTCCACACAATTAAGTTTTGACCTGTCTCCACATTTTATTCAAAGATTGATTGGTGCTCTGTTCCAGGGGTAATTTCTTCTTTGTCCTTCTCTTGCTCTGTGAGTGATTCCTGTTCAACCACTGTTCCTTGCCAATGGGTAAAGGGAAGGAAATGTTACTATTATTAAACACAACATCCTTGCCAATTCTGTTATTCAAACCGGAAGGAACTTTCCTTCTGACATCATTACCCAATGGTAAAGCTATTGTACTCTGTACACCTTTCACCCCACTAACACCAGCAGTGTCATTGACCATTAACTCATTACCAGCCAGAGTGTTCTTAAGTGCTGTATCAGAGTCATTATTACAAGCAACAATATGTGAGCTGGCAATAACAGGTGCAACCATTTAACCTGTTCTAGTCATGGATTGTGATGTTTCCATATGCTCACAGGGTTATGTGATGGAATTAGATGGAGCCTGGGAGCTACTGCGATAAGAAGTACTGTTTTTAGGCCATGTAAATGCATTTCCTAACTTAAATTCCCTTATGTCTCTCTCATTTTTAAGGCATTTCTGCTGGAGTAAGTTTCTCTCAAAAAGCAGTGCAGTATCTACAAGTTTATCAATGGAGAAATCAACCATGCTGCTGGGAAAGTGGTCGTATAACTTAACTTGTTGTTCATTTATTCTATTTATCAGAGCCTCTTCCTCCAGTTGAAAAAATCAATCAAAAGTCTCAAATAATTATAACTCGCCGCCAGGTTGAGTTTTTGCCATCTGGTGAGTAATTCCCAATATTGTTCGCAGGTTGGCATTTTAAAGACCCTCAGCCCTCTCTGAATGATTTTCCTCTGTAGGCAGACCTAAAAGTGCTGTCATTGAGTTTGTAAATGCTTTAATTTCAAGATATTGTATTCTACATCATCAATTGCTTTCATAAATGCTTCCACATCCAAGCTTGCTCCACCTTCAACTTCCGGATTAGGAGTTTCACTGGGTAACATTAGCAAATAGTCTTTCCTCACTAAGCATTGCACCTGTCGATTGTTACAATCACAAAATTCTTTTACAGCACTCTGCAGATTATAATTAAGCTCCAAATCACTTCCAAACCCATCAGCCATGCTCTCAGCCGATGTAATATAGAGAACATCACAAATGCAATAGAATACTGTAGCCAAAATTAATAAATTGTTGGTAAACCAAATAAATAGTAAAGCAAACACACCAATGGAATAAAGCACTGCCCAAAGGTTCATAAAAAAGGAAAGATTTAATGAACGGTTAGCGCTTTCGCAACTGCTTCATCAGACCATAAAACCAGATAAAAATCACATTCATATATTAACATTACATAGCATCAGCCATTTCCTTAAAGCAGCAAATGCAGAAGCAGAACTTGAGATAGGAATATAATTGTTATATAATAATATACACATATAGAAACTATACACAATATATATTTATTTTTTAATATTTATTAATCTTGGCAATGGTATTCTGTTTTATTTGTACTGAACTTCTATATTCACCTATATGGGGGGGGTCATGATTACATCTTAGCAAATGTCATGTAAAAGCTTGATGAATGCTGTCTAGTTTTTGACTTCAAATCCTTCAACCAATGGACTGCAACGGTACTATGAATTACATGTAGAGGGACCTTTTCAATTTCATTATCCAATATATATATACATGTTTGTGTTTGTGTATGTATATCTTTATATTTTTCCCCTGCATTTTACCAAATCTGCATTTGTTAGACAAATGAAAAAAGTAGGGGTGTGATTTAATGTCGATGGTACACATGGCCGAAAAGAGGGTATGTCGATGGTATAGACAGGTATGTGGGATTGAGGGGGTTAACAGCATGTGTGTGTGTGTGTGTGTGTGTGTGTGTGTGTGTGTGTGTGTGTGTGTGTGTGTGTGTGTGTGTGTGTGTGTGTGTGTGTGTGTGTGTGTGTGTGTGTGTGTGTGTGTGTGTGTGTGTGTGTGTGTGTGTGTGTGTGTGTGTGTTAGGGTTGGGGATGAGTGAAGGTTGGGTGTTGTGTGTTTCTATGCAAGTTTGTGCATTTTACGGTAAAGGTAAGGGTTAGGATAGGGGATAGATGCAATATTGTTTGTGAATGTTTGTGTGTCTAAGTCTGTGTTGTGTAGTGGCTGTCCCCAGTGCACCATCTTAGTAATGGGTGCTAACCCTAATCCTAATGCTTCCCCTTCTCCCATACCTAACCCTACACCATTAAAACATTCCCATAACACTGATACCATTCGGATAAATTTAACGCTAATGTTATGGTGGGTGTTCTGTGTCCTTTTGTCTTGATTAGTGGTACTGTTAGGGAAAGGGGTGGTACTAACATAATGCACAGGGTTAGGGTTAGCACACATGAGTAAGATGGTGCAGAGATCTATGTCCCGTAGTACCAGTTTACTAACCTGAACACATAACTAACATCAGTGCAGATATGTGTATTCAAAAATAATTTGCATGTTAAATAGAAATGTGCAAATGAGTATTTTGTTTGCAGTACTAAAGTACAAAGATCTGATACTGTGATGTTTTAGTATGCATCCAAGATACTGGGGCAAAGGTGCAAGTCAGACTGTTGGCAAGAAATGCACAGAAAAGAAGAAAATGTTTCATTTAAACCATATAGAAGTGCAAATGGCAATATTTAGTTTGAAATTCTTTAAAAAATTTAGGCTGAAATGTAGAGACAAAAAAGTATATTCTGTTAACATATACAGGGCAAAAATTACATCTACTAGGTCAAATATGCTGGCACAAATATAAGAATAAGAAACACAGCATCCTGCTTCAAACCACTGCACATAAAAAGGAAAGTCTGCCAATATTTTAAACACTTTTATTAAATTATCACTTAAGATACCTACACATACATTTATAGAAAAGAAAACAAATTAACACTTTTCCATTGAAATATAATATAGATCACATATACTTTTGTTACTGCTATCAGTCCCAACAGTACAAAAATTTGCTGAATTCCTGCCTTCCCTTAAACCTCACTCCTCCTCCTGGACATTATTATGAACGTATTGTTCCCACAATTTCCATTTACTTCTATGTAATTTGCTCCTTCTCTTTTCTAAAGATCCCTCTTCACTTTTTTTATCTCTTTTATAATATTCAATTCCTCAAGTACACTTGATGTAGACTTTGATTTTCATTTTATAGCAATTGCTTTTATGGCAGCCAAAAGAATTAAACTTAATAAGGCTTACTGTGTTTAGATAATTCAAATCCTGTATCCCATCTCAAAAGAATCATCCCTTACTTACAGCCATTTGATCACCCAATATTTCTGATAGACTGCTCTAAGAGAATTTGTGAAATCTGCCAACTCATTACATTCCCAAAAAATATGTTCCCAGTTATCTTTTTCTTCTCTGATACACCTCCAACATTTGCTATCTAACTGAGGAAAATTTCTTTGAAGTCTGCTTGGGGTATAGAAATATCTATACAAACACTTCCAAGCAAAGATCCTAAACCTTCTGGACTTGGTTGCATACTTGAGAGCCATATATACATCTTTCCATTATTTTTTTGTAAATTGCTTTTCCAGTCTCTCTTCCCAATCTTTTCTAGCCTCCTCTGATTGATTCTTATAATTATCATGCAATATTTTATACGCCCTATGAATTATCCCATTTTTTAGCAGCTGCTTCTGTTGTAGATTCAACTGAAAACTCTACCAGTGCAGCTCTTTCACTTAAAATCCCCCTATTTATTTATCTTATTCTCTTATTTATCTTTGCCTGTACCCTAAGATCAAGCCCTAGTAAGGCGGTCGGTCTGCAGCCTGCAATCCAAATGTCTTCTTGGTCTCATCCCACAAGATGGGTTATTTGATTTGTAAGGAACTCAAATTAAAAAACAAATTCACAATGTGAAAGCAAAGACTGCAGTAACAGCAACAGTCAGAGAATCTCATATACCTACAGATACTGTAGATAGCCACAGCAATGATATTCTGCATGACAGTGGTGATTTATTTGCAGATGTAGGAAATTTGCCAATAAAATACAATAAACAAATAAATAAATGTCAATACTTTACCAGCGGTATATCCTCAGAACAGGCAAGTGCCAGTAACCCAAAGGAATAGTACTGACAAGGAACTGAAAGAGATGAAAACAGTGGATATCACTTAGAGCCAGCAAAAAGGGTTACAGTATGGTTACTGTTGGGTAGCAAGATGTGAGCTGCATTTTTATCATTCCAAAAGACCTGAATAAATGATTAAATATAGTATTTCCCTTTGTTTAAAGAAAATATGTTTTAAACAATTCTTAATGCTATTATTCTCATTACTACATGCAAACCAGGGATTCTTGCTAAAAGCTAGATGAAGAAACGTCTATCTCCAGATGGGTACAGATCCGTCAGACTTTCAGTTGGTTTTCCTCATAGTGAGCAATTTTCCAGAGATCTCCTGCAGAGGTAATAGATGGCTGGAAAGGTATTGTAAACATAATTGTTTAGATGTTGGTGTGGAATCAAACATACACTCACCATGATTAGAGCTGATACAGTATGCAGTAGGTGAAGAAAATGTTATTTTAAATGAAATAACATCAAATGTGAAATAAATACATGGGTCATATGCTGTCATCAGAGAGACTCATGCACAATGCAAAAAAGATCACTTAAACAAATTTCAAAACAATAAGACAAACAAGCATTAAAATGGCATTTTTGATTGAAGCAGCATCATGCCATGTTGGTAGTTAATATTACTGAGATAACTATGCCTGTAACAAAGCTGTTAGATTAGGATATACCCTGGGAATCGATCTACGACCAAGAAACGAGATTCTAAAATGCTTTGCAAAGTAATTCTAGATACAACAAGATTTAAATACAATGAAGCAAACAACCCATTGTGCTGCAAGTATAAACCAATCTGAATGGTATTGGAGCTGTGACCCTACAAAAAAGTAGACTAGTGTCCTATGGGTCACTATCATGTACAATGAAAAAATTAATTACTGTAAAGAGTGTATAGATGTGAAAAATCCAATGAGTATATCTACAAATTTTAAAGACCTTCATCTTAAAACAGATCATAAACCCTTGCAAAGCATATTTAGATTTTTTTTTGTTTTGTTTAAGAAAACCCTGAGATTACAGACATTCCCTGGGATTCATGAAGCTTGTGCCATGTGCCGGAGTAGCATCGGCGATTTAGCACCAAATATGGCCGTCGAGCGATTCAGGTAAGAGCTGTTTCCACATGCACTTCTAGCATACGCCAGAGCTGTGCAGCTCCTGGCACATGTATGCTAATTACCCCATGTGCAGCAGTGTAGCATGCAAATGAAGGTATATAGCGATTCATGAAGTTATGTAGGTGTAGCGTAAGCATGTAGAAATGTAAACCAAAAAAAATGGTTTACATTTTGTCAAACATAAAATCGGACCCATGAAAGCGGACCAAACTTATGTATTATAATGTTAATATATGCCAATGGCTAAATATATAGCCAATGACATAAAACAACATGCACAACATATAAAAAATAACATTTAATGTCATAGTCACACCAACGCAAAGTAAAACCGCAGTGCATCGGTGTGCAAATGGGATCACAAGGAAAATATATTTAGATTCATAAAACTGTAATGTAATGCAATTCATGATATCCCCATAATAGTCAATGGCACGCATGCTACACCACAACCATGGCACAAGGGTTGTTAAGGGTCTGTGACAGTGTTCCATGTGGTAACTAGGAATTAACAATCAATGCTATGCAAATTAGTAAAGTAATGCTGAATTGCAAACACCCCGCCAGCGTAAGGATTTACCACACGGCGTAGCATTACAACACCAAGGAGTGGACTGGAGGTAAACATGACATCAAGAGAGGGTGAGCAACTGTAGCTGTAAGCACATTGGATCATTGCTAATCCATGTTGTGTGTTGCTAAGCAAAGCCGCAGGATAGGGGTGTGGAAATAGCCATAGCTTTGTTTAGCTGAGAGCACACAAGGTAACTGAAAATTCATGGGAACATGGAAGAAAACGCACACGAAACCCGGTAAATGGCTGTGCATGGCGCGCACGACAGTTGAAACAGGAAGGATAGAGGAAGACAATAAGGAAATGCTGCAGCATGGTAATTGGAATACAAATGAGTAATTAACACCTAGAAACTCACAGTGGGCCATATACACAGCTAACAAGGCTGCTAGCAGCTACCTGCAAAAGAGGAAAGGGGAGGTGCCGTACAGCAAAGAAAAGAGAACTGCCACAGCAGAACAAAGCAAACTTGCAGCAGATCAGCTACATAACACATTTCCCAACACAATCCTGGGTTGTGGAAGCACAAAACAAGGAAAGGCGGCAGCTGTATGCATACCTGACAATGGGTGGTGAAT
This sequence comes from Protopterus annectens, assembly GCF_019279795.1. Taxonomy (NCBI): domain Eukaryota; kingdom Metazoa; phylum Chordata; order Ceratodontiformes; family Protopteridae; genus Protopterus; species Protopterus annectens. The sequence continues at coordinate 1,558,014,761 of NC_056732.1, forward strand.
CGGGTTGAAAATAGAAGTAAAGGGCAATAGATGAATCATGGCAGACAAGCGTAAGTCAACACCAAAGGCCCCACAATAACAGTACCTGCTGTAAAACCAATAATTAAGGTACCCTGCAGCTAGAAAAGCACAAACACACCCAATTACACCAGCATCATCCATTGCACAATAGTATATGGTGTGAAAGCCACACACACACACTTGTGTATTCCCAGACACTCTGCACCATTGGTATATATAGACGGGGAACTTTTAATATGCATATGTTAGGGGCTGCCATAGGTTTAATTCACCAGCATGTGTTGGAGACTGACAGTGGTGTGGCGGATGATGCTGACAATCATCTCAGGCACTGGAGGAGGAGACGACTGTTCAGACCCAGGGTAACCTACCAGGAGCTACATGATCTAGAGATAGAAGTGCATTACAGGGTGGACAGGGACATCATACAGCAACTTGTTGAGCTGTGCCGGCCATGCCTCAGAGCCAGAAGTAAAAGAGGGGAACCCATCCCAGTGGACACTAAGGTATGTGTAAGCTTGAGAATACTAGCCACAGGTACCTTCCAAAGGCCAACTGGGGATATCATGGGGATTTTACAGGCATCAGCATCCAGGGTACTCCACCAGTTCCTGGATGCCATGTTACCACATGCCAATGAGCACATATACTTCCCCCGAATGCAGGAGGAGTTGGCCAGCAATATGCGTCTCTTCCACCGTGTGGCAGACTACCCGGAGGTACTGGGTGCAATAGACTGCACGCACATACACATCAAGTCACCACCCGGTGAGCAGGGTAGGCACTACATAAACCGCAAGGGATTCCTCCATCAACTGCCAGGTCATGTGCAATGCCCAGGGCATTATCATGGATGTATGTGCTGGCAGCCCTGGAAGCTATCACGACTCCCACATCTGGCATGCCTCACAGCTGTATCAGGTATTTGCCAGGGGACATCCCATATGGCCACCCGGTGGGGGATGCTGGCTATGCACTGGAACCTTGGATGATGACTCCCATCAGAAATGCACACACAGCCACACAAGAACGCCATAACGAGGCACACACAGAAACCAGAATCATCATAGAGCGCATGTTTGGGATGCTGAAATCATGGTTCCATTGCTTGAACATATCTGGTGGAGCCTTGCAGTACTCTCCAGGAATGTGTGCCCACATCTTCATAGTATGTGCCATGCTACGCAATATGATCCTGCAGAAACAGCTGCAGCAGGGACAGGATGATGAAGGCCCTCACAGCCCACCACCATTGCCAAGGGACCCACAGGCACAGGGGGACTCAGACCATGAACACCCTTTGCTAGCCCCAGTAGGCAGACAGAGGCATGCCCAGTATGCCCATGCCTTGGCAAAGAGGGAACATATAGCACACACACTGACAGTGTGGGCAGTCATGGACTGACACCCTTCTCCACCTGCACACACAGCAAACATGGATGGCACACACACACGACCACCTGTAAATTGTCATGTATAGGTGGTCTACTGTGTGCATCCTACATAGGTAGCCCTCAACTATTGTACACACAACCACCAGTGGCACAAGGTAAGTCAATACATGAACAGTAAATTAAGCTATCAACATGTTCCATACTGTATGTACAGGTTCATAGATACATAGGTAGGTACATGCCCAACCGCTGAAGCCACTCATAAGCATAGGCAAAACGTGTCTGCTGTCGCCACCCCATCGATCAACTAACTGTCCCTCTGTGGAGCAGAGCCACGTGCAGGATCCCTGGGGTGTAGCTACTGTTCACCACCCAGTCTGCAAGGATTCCCCAGAGTGTCAGTAATGGATTGTATAATGTAATCGGGGATGTAGTTCTAAATAATGGGGAGTATCCCTGACAGGAATCTTCACAGATGTGTACATGTTGCATAGTATACCTTAAACACAGCTTGCATATATAGGTAGTTCTCCACAGAATAATAAACATGTGGAACACACAACTGCTGAAATGTACATTAATAACCCATGCACTACCAGTGCCTGCTCTGAGAGGTAAGATATCACTGCCAGGATTAGAACACGCAACCATGTACACATTCATTACAATAACATACCACTAAGCTGCCTGAGATGTACCAATGGCAGTCGTGCATACTGACAGGATAAAACACAAAAGGTAGGAATGTGTTGAAATAGGACAAACCGGCATGTACCCAATGAAAGGTGTATGATATATATATATATATATATATATATATATATATATATATATATATATATATATATATATATATATATATACACACATAATATATATATATATATATATAGATATATATATATATATATATATATATATATATATATATACATCATCATATATAGAGAGGAGAGAGAGAGACAGATATGTCGATATATGGGGACATATATATATATATATATATATATATATATATATATATATATAGATAGGTTAACAACATCTACATAACCATGGAGGTACATATAAATGGGATACCTACCACATACCGACTGCTTCACATACCGACACGCGTAATCCCGAGGCTTAAGGTCCGAAAGAACACAGTACCGAAACACCAGATGCACGAGGTGTAATCTCACGATGTTAATGGACAGTTAGTCAGTGCTTCTGGTGTTGCGGTTTGGGTAGGTTACTGTGTGTACGTGTGTTTCTTAGGGCTGTAGTGTGTGGAAGTTTGTGTTCTGTGTGTGGTGTGTGTTCTTAGGGGACTGTAATGTGTGCTTGTGGGTTAGCTTTGTGCATCTGTTTGCGTGACCTAGAATGTAGAATATTAAAGTAGGGGGGTGGTGTGGGGGGTGCAGACACCTACATGGGGGGTGTAGGGGGGTTTGACCACCAGCTCATACGTAGTGTAGGATGGTTTGTTTGGATGTGTTGGGTAGCAGTGTGTCTGTGTGTGCATGTGTGTGTTCCATGTTCGTGTTACCTTCGTGAGTTACTGTCGATGGTAATGTGGGGTATGGGAGTCTGGTCTCGGTACTGTGTGCGTCGGAACACTGTGGTTTCGGGATTCCATAAGTCTCTTGTATACAGCTGTTGAAGTGTTCATATGTGTGTATAACATAAACCATAGTAATCACACATTCTGCCACTACCAGCCTTTATGAACAAAGGATATGGAGAGTATATGCCTATACACTATTACAAATATGTGCTATGGACATGAGCCAATGATAGTGTTACCACCTGTCCCACTTTGCGAGGGACACTCCCTCTTTGGGCGGTTGTGTCCTGACCAAATATATTAAACATGGGATTGTAGGACATAATTATGTCCCATATGTACTGTAATAGTTGCATACAATAGTTATTTCTGTATCTAAAATACCTACATGTTACAGGAAACAGGATAAGCAACTAAACTGCTACAAGAATAAGCTTATATTTAGGCAAGAAAGGAAAGTTCTATCCCTTGTACTGACCATGGGTTTGTGTCGGCCTGTAACATCTGATGTGTGTCCCGAAAATGTCCCACTATGGCCATATGAAAAGGTGGCAAGCCTAGCCAAAGAGGGTCAGTCACCAACACCATTGCAATGACTGCAAATACCTATGACAGAAATACACAGCTATCATGTAGCAACATGTTATTACATTCAGATGTATTACCGAAGAGATTCAAGGACTAACATCATCTGCATGCTATACAGGAACCACATAACAGTGCCTTAATGAATCAGCCTGCAATTACCATTGTATTAGTCCACAAAAGGATAGGTGTTCAAATAGGGAAGGAACCCTCACGCACATAGTGATTATGTATAAAAGCAGTTCCTACATACCTGCATCTGCTAAGCACACCCACCAACATCACCCCCACACCCAAACATATTACAATACAAACTGTAATAACATCACAAATCATTCACACACTGTATGACATCTGCAGAAGCCTTAACGTACCTTGTCAGAAACACACTAACATGGCCCTATGTGAAATAGCTGCTGTTATACAATGGAACAGCTGCTGATGTAATACGGTTTGTTTGCACTAATCCCATTTCAGAGGGTTGTGCGTACTTCGGGATGTGTTAGCAATTAGTGAGTAACAGCACAGTATGCTACACTTGTACACCAAATCAAGGATGTCTGGTGAGCACACGGTACACCACATAACAGTTCATGCATAGCCATATGGCCTTGAGCTGGCCAAACATCCTTGCCAGACTTAAACATCTGCAGAAGTATCAGGTACAAACAAACCCTGCATAAGTAGCACTGTTCCAAAATATAACAGCTGTATTCACATGTAGAACTAAATCGTCTAGCCATTACACACAGTCCATGGGAGTCATGAAGCTAATATATCTCTGTGTGTCTCCATATAGCTGTTGAACTATATCAAAATAACACATCTAGGCCATCTCCCTCAAAAGTAAGGCAAAGGGACAACACCCAGAAGGAGTACTTACTTATACACCACTGTTGTCATGGTATTGGCTAATGGAGTAGCTGCACAGCTGATGTGCATCCAATTAACTCCTTTGGAACAGCAATTGGTTGACAGGATACCACATGTTACCGATATGTAACTAGAAAAGGATGTGTTATCACACATTCAAACCATCCGTATATACCAGCAGAACGTTACAAAGGACATTGAAACACAAACCGAAAAGGATTGAATCAACAGTTAACAACACCTCGGGTTACTAATAAGGTATGTAGAACAGTCAGTAGGTCTGTGTATGTAGTACTATTCTGTAGTATTTAAAGTGCACGCAATCCATATAGTGGAAACAGTTATTTTGTAGTGATGTATTGTTGAGCATAGTAACGCTTGTAGTATTTGTGTGTACTGCTGTAGGTCACAAGGCAGACACCGCATACACCACAAAGGATGCTATATAAGGGCTTTGAACAGAAATACTCCTCACCAGCCGATGTCAGTGGCAGGGCTGGTCCAACAAGTATGTGCTATAACAGGGGATAGTATATGTTGATGTATTGTAACTGTAGCCATATGTATGGTGTATTACAGAGAATAACATGTGGAAGGTTGGGCCACTGTGCAAGTATGATTTGCATTGTGGGATATTGTGCCAGTAACTGTGTTATGTACAGTATTTTAGGCAGATATGTATTACAAGCTACATAGCATTACTGTAATGTTAGGCAAACATTAGTTATGTCAATGGGCATTTACAATACACAATAACAGGATACATATGTCTTTTAGTGAACCGACAGTTTATCAGCATGATAGCAAAGTAAAATGGTAGAGCTATTTAACTATCCATGCACATAAGACATGTAATATGTGCAAAGGTAGGTACTAGGCTATCTTACCAAGGGTATCTGTAAGCCTAGCTAGCGTGTGTTGGCTTTCACCACCCCCATAGGTTAGTTCCCTGTGCATCTGAATGGTAGAGCCAATAGTTCCCTTTGCCTCTGTCCAGCAGAGCCACTGCATTGATCCCCAGGGTACATGTCTGTCTCCCATCCACACATCAAGGTTTCCCTTGAAGAGTGCTCATGAGGGACCCTGCCTGAAGTACATTGGAATCATGTTCCAAAGTATAGGGAGTGTCCGGGTCATCAGTCTATCCATCCAGCACGTCCTATTCATCATTGTGGTCAGGTGTATATCCCTAGAGCATGTGGCTCTTAGGGCCTTCTGTTTAGCTGGAGCATATCCAGCAATACAGGGTTGGACATGGGCCTTGTATGTCAAGCAGAGATCACCTGTGAGTATGCGGTATGCAACTGAGTACAGCTGGAGTTTCATAGGTTGGGCTGCATAGGTCATCTGTTTGAGGTCAGTAATGCTCTTGATGTGGTACTGGTGTGGTCTTCCAAGCTGTTGCAGTTGTCTTGTAAGGTATATCCCAAATGGGGTGTTGTATCCTTTAATGGGTCTAATATGACATGTGTAGAGTCAAAATGGCACCTCTGATCTGGATGCAAACCCATTAGAAATTAGGGGGGCCATGTAGAAGGATATTCTAACCACTTTGTCATTATGGGTATTGAAGGAGAGATTGCTATCTACTGAGGTTCCCGGATTCCGTATTACCTTTTCTGTATGTAGGGGACTAGCACCTATGTGATAGTCCGCGGGTAATTAGTTATATCCAAAGGGGATGACTATGCACTTTTAGGCATTCAGTTTGATGCCATGATATTAACACCAGGTATCCGTCTCAGTGCGAACCTTCCAGAGGGTGTCTGTAACAGTAATGGTGTTGAAAGCCTATGAGAGATGTAGTTAGGCTGTGTGGACCTCCTTACCCTCATCTAATGCCTTGGTAACTGTCTCTAAGAAGTCCACCAGGTTTAGGAGGCATGGTACAGCCTTAACAATGCCAAACAGGGAGGGGTCAAAGGTTGGGAGGTACCCAATGTCTCTGTGACAGTGATCCATGATGTGCACCATAACCTTGCAGACCAGGTTAGTCAGGCCTATAGGGAAATAGGCCCCATGGTCCATTGTGGCGCCACCTTTGTGGAGTGGGATAACTGTTGCTGTGTGCCATTCAGGGGTACTATGCCTGATGTGAGGCTATTATTGAACATGGTGCATAGGTGGGGAGACAGTACGATCTGGGGTTCAAGTAAAACCCAACCTGGGATGTTGTCCAGTCCCATGGATGCTGTGATATTGCCTTTAGAGTGTGCAGCTTTGAGAGGGATATGCCAGGATGTTGCCAATATCAATTGTTTTTGTAATGTTCGTGTCTTTGTGCTGTAACTCAGAGCAGATCTGGTTGCTGACATCGAGATATGTGACATAGCTATAGAATGCTTTGTGGTTGTTGTTGGTATTAGTTGCGTTATAGTTTTCATAGTTAGCTTTGGAGGATCTTATAAGGGATCTCACCTTCTTACTGAGGCTGGCCAGGGATCTCCTCCACGCATGGTATTGTACTCTCATTTGCAACAGTGTCTTCCTCCTGTAGTACAATATGTTTATGGCAGGGGACCACCAGATTGGTTTAGTTAATTAGGGGTATAGCGTCCTGGTTCTGTTTGGGATAGCACAAGCCATGCACTCCTGTAAGTGCTTATAGAGTGCATTTTTGTAGGATTCAGCAGTTGTATCAGTACTGTCCATCGGTCTGTCTTAAGAAGCATATAGTTGGCCTTGTAGACATATTATACTGTGGTTCCCTTAATGGGGGGTAGGTGCTGGATGTGGATATCAATGGTGTTCAGCACATGGTCTGATTGGACCAACAAGGAGTTGGCTTCATGTGTGGAGCACCAGTCACTCATGTTGGTAATGACTAGGTCTAGGATATTGTTGCCCCTGGTGTGTGTGTGGGTATGTTGAGTCAGGGCATTGGTGTTTATGAATTTCAGAAACCATTGAGCCAATGTGTTGGTACACAAGTAGTTTTCCCAATTAATGGTGGGGTAGATTCAGTGAGACTTATGTGATGAGTGTGGTGTTGTGCGACTGTGTACCTTCTCCACATAACAGTCAGGGTTAGGAGACCTTTACCTCCAGTTTGGCTAGATGAGTACATCTCTCACAGGTTGTAGTCTTGGGTGGTAGGCAGAGAGGCTTGTCTGTGTACATGAGGCAATGTGTACATTGTCTCAAGATGTCCAGATTCATCAGATAGACAGGTGAGAACACTGGCAGTTGACTCTTGGACATGTCTGAATATAGAACTACATTCACCTAGATAAGTGAGGAAAGTGAGTACAACAGCTACATTACTTTACGCAAGTGAGAAAAGTATGCACAAAACCTGTTCACCCTTACCTTTAGGTAATGAGGAAAATTGAGTGCTATAGTAATTATTAGCTTACATACTGTTTACAAGTCCTGAACAAGAGCTTAGCATGAATAAGCAATCCAGATAGGGTCTTGGATAATATAAACACACGGCCCCTTCCCCCAAACAGGTACACAAGCATATATCCATGTACACCACAGGGCCCCTGTACCCACAACTATGCAGTTACAAGCTGCACTCAGTCTGCATGGGACCTGCCCACATCACAGGTTATATCATACACATATGGCAAAACAAAATGTTCTCCACATACACATCATGTAAAACATAGCTCCATGTCAGGCTGTGTACACACTGAATGGTGCACATCAATAGGCATCACAACCCACAAAGTGGGAGACACCACTGATAATGGTAAGTACTTTACTACTACCTTGCTGAGTCTGGTCTGGAAGGCCATGAACCATGATCACTTAAGTGATGTCAGCAGTACAGATGTAGATGACAGTATGATTGATGTCACACTGCATATCATAACCTTGCCAGGTCATAGAACATCATCACCCATACTGTGTACCACCTACACCCGGTATACTAGATGTACATTCCTATGTCACAGGAGTGTTTTGCAACAGGACTGCTGGCAGAACCAACACTACAGAAGGTGTCTGAATAATACGTGATCATCACACCAGTGGCAGCTACAGTATGTCAGGGTTAATGAATTTTATTCCTCCTCATTGTAGTCCATACCTCACAGACAAACAGAAGGCATCTGCCTATTGAAGTATGCAAATGACTATAACCTAGAAGCAATAGCTGACTCGCATTGTCACCCCTATATTAATAACCCTGAACCCATGAACTACCACCTAGGCAGCAGTCAACATAATGGACACTTGTGTGTGAGGGATGCAGCTGGGCAGTTGTCTTTCCTGTGATAGCTACTTCACCACACCTGTCAGGTAGTTATATATGGCAACCCTAATAATGATAGCATGCCATTCATGAATATAGAGATCATTGTCCAGCCATACAGAACACTCAAGTGACCCATATCAGATCACATATTTCCATTAAGGGGTATTGGCCATGTGCAGATGGCCTACACCAGCCTTTCCATTCCCCATCTCCACTATGTAGCATGATGTATACCCTGAATAGATCCATGTCCAACACAGTGATGTTGGACATGCTACACGTACTCATCCTGATCTCGAACACATACTTCATGGACATCCTCCTACCACATGCTGGACAGATCCTTGTCTCATACACTTGACATAGTCCTGCCATACTATGCATTCCTGTCCGTCAAAGCTGCACATCACTCCCCTCTCAGACATGGTGTGATGACAGCATGGTAACGCATGGTATATGTATCATTAACCCTGTGGATCAGTAATGTGGCACTGCTCCACCTGGCCCCACAGACCTGCCTGTTGGCTACTGCCAGGTAACCTTTCATCCTAGATTCATACATAGCCCATGGCATATAGCCCACTAGTTGACTTTGACTGTACATGCTATAGCTGATATCCATCCCTGCAAATACCATCTGGCTAGCCAGTGTCCCATGTCTATCACATGTGCAACACAGGTGATACATGGCAGGATGTTAAATCGCTGTACATTGCCATGTAGATGTATATGGTAGAGCACATACATGTAAAACCTTACATGAGCATGTCTGCAGGGTCACAGGTAATGTCTGTTAAGGCAGTGTAAGTCCTTATATGTGACATATACACTGCATCAAGGTCAACTGCATTAATGTGGACACATCCAGCCATGTGCTGATAGGTAGGAACACCAGTACAGGCAAACAGACATGCCCACATCAAGACAGCAACCACATGGAGTATGAGCAAGTAATCAGGTGACACACACACATATATGGTAATAATATCCATTCAACATTGAGTGTCACGTGTGTGTGACACAAACATGTCAGTGTCATGTAGGTTTGCAAATACAACTATTTGAACTGAATTAATGTGATACACATGTATGCTCAGCTGTAGCTCTGTATGTCTCTGTGAGTTACTGTGACCTGTCTCCATCATTATGTCTTCCAGATATGCTGAGTGCAAGGCTTCCCCCTTTTACACGCTTGGAGGATGAGGCCCTCATCCCATACCTACTTGACAATCATGATAACCTGTTCAGCCATGTGCCACAGGATGCACAGCAGCGGGATGCCCTGTGGATGGAACTTCACAGGAGGGTTTATGATGTGGGTGGCCACAACTGCACACACCAGCAGGTGCACAGACACTGTACAGACCTCACTAGATGGGTGAAACAGCATGCAAATGCAATCGCCAGGGAACAAGGTGCAAAAGGTGGTGGACAACCAACCCAGCCCCCACTCACACGTACCGAGGAACTACTGGCCAACCTTGGGACACCTGCAGAACCACATCCACAAGCCTTAGCCGATATTGTGTAGGTGGGTGTCTCTCAAACACTGAGCCTAGAGTTGCCTAGTAAGTCAGTACTGCACCTATAACAACTATATTCCATATAGTTGCATGTGTCACTGTACAATATATAATGTAACATCATATGCAAGGCATGTATACACACATGCCGCATATTATAGTATGCTACTTTGTGTATGCACACATGTGCATACACCATAGTATAGTCTAATGTACTGGTGTATGTGTTATGTTTATTGATCCCTGTAGCCTTTATACAGGGGTGGATTATGCTCATAGTGCTGTGTTACTCCTATTTAGGTACCTCTGGTGTTCCGCTGTGACAGCAGCCCGTTGCAGGTGAGAGTGTTATTATTTATCAGGAACCGTAATGCACAAATCTATCTGCCATGTGGCCATTCACAACATGTACACATAATGTATGGTCATGTCACAATATAGAGGTCGGACCTGCAATGCATCACAATGACTACCCATGTGCAACACTTGCAAACTATGTGAATCATCTCACCGACATGAATCCTCACAAACTTTATTGCCAGATATGTTGACAGCTGTGCATACAATGGTGGAGGTGCTGTTCACTTTAGGGACGTACAACAGATCTGATCTACACATGTGGTGAATACAAACAGCACTACACAGGGGGCTAGAGTATGACCAGCACACAGGTTTCACCGGTGTGGATCATAGCCCTGCTATGAATGTCACACAATGTGATGTGCTATCTTGACATGTCCATGACATCTATTGGCCTAGCTGCTACACTGCCTACCTAACCTAAAAACATATCCCACATACCACCCTTTATCTGCATAACCCTGTTGTCAGTGGTGCATATATGTCATATGGGACAACACAGACATGTGAAATAGATGCCCATCACAATAATTTGGACAACACATGTACATACATGGCCATGGAAGATGGCCAGAGACATGGAGCAACACACACAGTAGACGTGTTGTGCTTGTGTGTACACCCTGTCGTACAATGGCTACACATGGTTCAACCATGGCCTTTGTATAATGGTCATAATGTAGATGTGGAACGCTAGACATCCTACAGGCCTGTGCACATCTTGTGTAGGCGTAACATCAATCCACCACATAAGATGTGTTGAACATCTTGAGGGTGTTGCAGCATGACAGCAGTCACCTGTACAGTATCCACATCAGGCCACAGATAGAGTACATTCCCGTTGCTGGTGTTGGACATAAATGCCATACTAGCTCCTCATGTGTGTGTGGTACACAGATGTCATGTGGGACATGGTGTACCGACGTGTTCGCCATGTCTGTCCATAGTTGCCAGGCTGCAGCAATATGGTTGCAGATGTACAGGGGTGTCATCCGTATATGCATCAGTGACCTGTGTCACAACTCCCACATCATGGTTTAGTGTGTATACACCTCAGTGACGTGGGTCACATTCAACAGTATATATGTATTGTATCTGAACGCAGTCATGGTTATGAACCCTGTCTGTAACTCACACTGTGTAGCACTAGAGATGCCTCATGATTCCCTGCAATGGCCATGCACATCAGCTAAATTTGCAGTATATCTGTAGGGCGGACAGACAACACTGAATTGGTACACCATTGCCCCACTGTATATTTGACAGGACACCATTGTGTTAAACATGTATGCATGTCATTGCGCACGTCAGCAGATTACATGTCATACTACATGTGATTATCAAGGTCATATGCCACACATCAGGCAGGTGTACTGTTAACCTGTGCTGGCCCACATGGTGTAACACAGGGATGTATGCTAACCACTACTATGAATGTGTAATTTGCATACCGTCTGCTATGATACATGTATGCTGTTGTGTGCAACCTAGGGATGTATGATAACTACCACTATTATTGCCTGTGCTTCATGCCGTCTGCCGTATCACATGCATGTTGCATGCCTTCTGTCATATCACATGCGTGTGTGTGTGTGTGTGTGTGTGTGTGTCTATTGTATAGATTGCAATGTACAGTTCTTGTCTGCCCTCACAGGTGATGTAGGTGCATTGCCCTCCTGCGGTACATCAGATGTTAGTGTCCCCACAGACTTTAGCAGTGATGATGAACGTATGATTGGGACACAGGCAGAGTTGTCAGGGGATGAAACTGTGCCATTGGTTGCCATTCCATCTATATCCACCTCATTCCCGCACACAGATCCCATATCTGCACATACACCATCACCAGTGGCCATAGAGGAAGAACAGTTGGCACGTGGTAGCTTGGAACAGGAAAGTGTGGAAGCTATGGTAGATGTGCCTGCACACCATGGTGTCACCCAAACTACTGGTGGTGCCCCATACAGGCACATGGCCAGTGCTGCTTGCAGGAGGACCTCTGGCCAACATGCTCTTGCATGACAGAGTGCAGCAGCTGGTGTCATCAGATGCATGTTTCAGGCTGTAATGGAGGCACAGGCATGTGCTGAATGGTGCAACAGAGAAGATCAGAGGCTACAGAGGTTGCTGTCTGTTCTTGAAACAACAGCATCCAGGCAATGGTAAATGCTCAACAGCAGATTGCTGATGCTTTGGATAGACGGTTGGGTGACATGGTTGGAGTCCTTGACCATGGCATGACAATCCGCGAGTGTGAGCTGTCTGTGTGGGAATATCTGGTAGGAGTGAGGCATTGGGCATGTGGACATAGGCCTGCTACATCACCTGTTTCAGGTCTACGTGTACGAGTTACCTCACATGCCCACTCCCATAGTGGAGGTAGCAGCAGCAGTGCATTTGGTGCTGTGCTGTCCACACCATGACACAGCAGGCCACGTGCACGTGGCCTGGGATGGTCGCAACAGGGACACGGTTCCAGTGGACAAGTGACATCAGACAGTACCCAATTTGCACATCTGTCTGGTAGCGCCTGTGCAACCCCTGGCAGGCACAGGTCACATGTCCGTGGCCAGACACTGTGAACCGGAAAACCTCACCTGTACAATCTGCAGGTGTCAGTAATACCCCTGTGTAGGCCAGACACATGGGTTAACTGTGTGCAAACATACACACATACTGGACACATATGTAGGGAACAACAGTGCAGCCTAGGCATCCAGCAAACATTAACACCCTGTGCATATGATGATGCCTGTGCCGCATCCCTGACATCCACACCATCTGTGCAGGGACATGCTCATATGGTCTGATGCACAGGGTGAACAGACTAGGATGATATGTGCAATTTACAAATGTTGAGGTCTGTTGACAGGCAGCAGATATACCATGTAGTACAGGTGTACAATACTGTTAACAGTATGTGTCTTGAGTAACAACAGTGCAGCCTAGGCCTCTGACAAACATTAACACCCTGTGCATATGATGATGCCTGTGCCATATTCCTGACATACACACCATCAGTGCAGGGACATGCTCATATGGTCTGATGCACAGGGTGAACAGACTAGAATGATATGTGTAGTTTGCAAATGTTGAGGACTGTTGACAGGCAGCAGATATATCATGTAGTACAGGTGTACAATACTGTTAACAGTATGTGTCTTGTGTAACAACAGTGCAGCCTAGGTTTCCGGCAAACATTAACACCCTGTGCATTTGATGATGCCTGTGCCACATCCCTGACATCCACACCATCAGTACAGGGACATGCTCATATGGTCTGATGCACAGGGTGAACAGACTAGGATGATATGTGTAGTTTACAAATGTTGAGCACTGTTGACAGGCAGCAGATATACCATGTAGTACAGGTGTACAATACTGTTAACAGTATGTGTCTTGTGTAACAACAGTAAATGCATGTTGGTCATGATGTTCTGCTGTCCTTCTTCAGGTCTACTTGCACATGCCAGTGAATGTCAGTGTTTGCAGTTGAGTGTCCCATATGTCAATGTGGACTACTCACAGGTATGTATGAATATACCAGCATGCACCGTGTAGCTGCCACATACCAGTGAGAATGTCCCACATTACAAACACGTCTACCGTTCCAAGAGCATGATAGCTGTGTATTAAGCTACTGTTGCCACATACATGACATACATAAAGGGTGACATCACAGGTACAGTTACATGGAGTGGTGAGGTAAGAGAGTGGTCTAGCTGATTACAAGGGTAGAGGCCAGTGGGAAGTATGATGCCTCAATGGGAATCAGTAATACATGTTCCCATGACAGGATGCCAACACACAACTGTACCCACACACTCAGTTATTGGCACACATATTCAGTGACACTGTAACACACACACACACACACACACACACACACACACACACACACACACACACACACACACACACTCATGGCTTTGCCGACATAGTAACACACACTCATACACAGTTGTTACTGGTGGGATGAGGACCCCTGTCTATGTGCAAATCATCATTACAGTACTGTGCACCTACATGACGCGCCACAGAGAATACACATGTACAGGTAGTCAGTACGGCCTAAGATCAGGAACATCAACACGGATAGTAGAATGCATCACCTGGATGGTGGGAGGGGTCTTATCAGTTCAGTATGGTAACATATATCATCACCCCAGGGACCAGTCAGCCCTACATACACACACTGTGGCATTCAGTAATTAATACACCTATGTCATGCACATACAGATACCTCACATGTGTGAGATACACACCCCTGCCTTTGTCCTACTTTCTACATTGCAGTCTGTACAGATGTGTACACTAGTGTACAGGAGAGTGTGTAACAATTGAGATGTATTCACCACAATATGTGACATATATGGACACACACGTAACCACACATGCCAGTACTGTAAATCTCAGACCTGCCTAGCTCATGTTATGTATGTCAGACGTACAGCAGTATTGCACATGTTACAAACTGTACTGATGCTTCCTGTGCCAATAGTGCTGATATATGCACTAGGGGCATCATATCTATTAACAGGTGTCAGGTGATTTACCTTCGCTGTCACCCTGACCACTGTCTAAGTTGTGTGTTATGTCCTTAAATTAATGAAACCATTGCTTATCAGTTACACAGGGTATTGTAGGACCATTTTTGACACACCTGTGAGCTGTCCACAGCAAACATCCATCTGTAAAAATGCCCCACCACTTAATTATTTCAACACATCTGTCCATACCTGTGGTACATCTTTCTGTACATTCAGCATATCACCATATACAGTTGGCAATGTTGAGGCTGCATTGCAGCTGCATGATGTACTAGGATACACGCCACCTGCATACATCAGCAACTGCACACGCATGTTATCTGAATGCACAACACTACATGTACCGGTGTGTAGGTCCTACAATCCTGACATTTGGTCATGTTTGTAGGCATTGCAATTGGTGGATATGTGTAATGACATACATGACACATGGACTGTTGTATGATATGATGGGTGAGCAGTACAGAAAGGATGCTACCTCTGTCATAATTGATATCACACCATATGTACTGTTAGCATTCAGCAGCCATGGACCTACATTCCATGTGCATGTGTATAATGGCTGTAGCCACCTGTATGCACAAAGGACTACAACAGCTATGCTATTTACAGGTATGTTGTGTGGGTGGCATGTACATACCCAGGGCAGGTACATGTATGTCATATCCATACATGAGGGTGTGTACTGGTGTACAGCAACAGACATCTGCTAATGGTGGAAAGTACTGAGGGCCCCTAGTATGTGTACAGCTGACCTGGCCACAGACAGTGGTATCATTGCATTGCATAATACATGATGCAACTGTGTCAGTACACGTGTACTCTCTACAGTTGATGTAGAGCTTAGTACAGTACACAGGTCAAGGGTCACATGGTGGTGTACTTGTTTATGTCATACAACATGTATGGTTGCGTGTTGGTGGTCTGAGTTCATGGTGGTGTCTGCAGTTTACATCCTAGAATGCAGCATGTGACACTGTGTCCTGCACATGGCTCATCTGTGATGCCGTTCATTGGGGGACCGGTCAGTACATGTGAGTGGCCTTTATGTATGTGGGTACACCACCTGGAGCAGTCTGTACCTGTGTTATGGCCCACATGTCTGGTTCTGAGGTATATGGTGGTAATGCTAGGTTCTGAGGTATATGGTGGTAGTGCTATTGTGCACTATAGAGACATCAGCCAGGTGTTCCTCACTGCACATATGTCAGTACTCCCCATTGTTGGATCTACAGTGACCAGCTGTGAATATGGACACTACACATCTAGCACTGGTTAGCATAAGAAAACAATGCAGTTGTCCTGTAGGTGTATGGGAGTTAACCTGTGTTTAGGACATTTGCCTTGGAATGGCACTGTGTGGGTGGATGTGACTTGGGTAATATCCACACTCCCTTGTATCATGGATGCATGTGATATGTGACAAAGGACTGCCTACTGTCAGCCATGTCATCCCAGAATGACAGCTGATGTTGTGTAAAAAAACAGTGTCAAATATATGTAGAGCAGCGTTCCCGCTAACAATGACAACTACTAACACCAGAGCCCATTACAATGTGTTCTTTATGTCTACCTGTAATAGCATGGCCACTGTGGCCCTTCATGTTTAGCATCAGAGAGCATCCCAGTCAGCCCTGTGCTACTAGTAGTATGAGCATGCCCGGTATATCCTTGTGTAGATGGACACATAGTGCATTCCGAACAGCCCTGTGCTACTAAGTGTGTGAGCATGCCCAGTGACACCTTGTGTCGGTTATGTGCCTCTGTATAGTGGTAGTAGTCATCCATTCCATAGATGGGCATACTCCAGGTCAGGATGGATTCCTACTTTAAACACACAGGTTCATAGGTATGTACATCTTAACTGCCAGCATCCCTGTTGATGTCCGCATTCCCAGATGGTCTGTGTGGTGCGATTCGTAAGTATGTAGTATTGTAATAGTAATCTGTAAATAGGCAGGTGTTCCGTACCCGCCACCGGTGTGTGTGTGTGTGTGTGTGTGTGTGTGTGTGTGTGTGTGTGTGTGTGTGTGTGTGTGTGTGTGTGTGTGTGTGTATATCTGTCCCCGTTTGCCGGTGGACTCTAAATTGCTTTTAGACTGCCCATACTCTATACATTTCTTATACCCACCGTTATCAAGGCCAATGATGTCACCCATCTACAAATACACCTCTGGGAGGGCTGTGTCCCAGTAATCTCGGTAGTGCATTCTTTAACTGCGTAATGCTGTAGTGTAATAAAGTAGTTAGGTTGGTGTTCTAGTCTCACATTTGCTGTGTGTGTGTGTGTGTGTGTGTGTGTGTGTGTGTGTGTGTGTGTGTGTGTCCGTTTGCCTAAGGACTGAATAATACCTTTATACTGCTCACACTCCATACATTTCTTATACCCACCGTTAGCAAGGCCGATGATGTCACCCATCTACAAATACACCACTGGGAGTGCTGTGTCCCAGTAATCTCGGTAGTGCATTCTGTAACTGCGTAATGCTGTAGTGTAATAAAGTAGTTAGGTTGGTGTTCTAGTCTCACAGGTACCGTGTGTGTCCCCATTTGCCTGAGGACTGAGTAAAGCTTTTATACTGCTCACACTCCATACATTTCTTATACCCACCGTTATCAAGGCCAAGGATGTCATCCATCTACAAATCCACCTCTGGGAGTGCTGTGTCCCAGTAATCTCGGTAGCGCATTCTGTAACTGCATAATGCTGTAGTGTAATAAAGTAGTTAGGTTGGTGTTCTAGTCCCACACTTGCCATGTATGTGTGTGTGTGTCCCCGTTTGTCTGAAGACTGAGTAATGCTTTTATACTGCTCACACTCCATACATTTCTTATACCCACCGTTATCAAGGCCAAGGATGTCACCCATCTACAAATACACCTCTGGGAGTGCTGTGTCCCAGTAATCTCTGTAGCATGTTCTGTAACTGTGTAATGCTATAGTGTAATAAAGTAGTTAGGTTAGTGTTCTAGTCCCACACTTGCTGTGTGTGTGTGTGTGTGTGTGTGTGTGTGTGTGTGTGTGTGTGTGTGTGTGTGTGTGTGTGTGTGTGTGTGTGTGTGTGTGTGCGTGTGTGTGTCCATTTGCCTGAGAACTGAGTAATACCTTTATACTGCTCACACTCCATACATTGCTTATGCTCACCGTTAGCAAGGCTGATGATGTCACCCATCTACAAATACACCTCTGAGAGTGCTGTGTCCCAGTAATCTTGGTAGCGCGTTCTGTAACTGTGTAATGCTGTAGTGTAGTAAAGTAGTTAGGTCAGTCTTCTAATCCCAGACATGCCAACTGTGTGTGTGTGTTTGTGTCTGCCTGAGTGAGACAAGTACAGTGCTTTGTAGTATTCGCTGTAGCACATGCCCTAAACACGTGTTGCTGCAGTGTGATATGGTAGGGGTTTCTATAGAGGACATGACAAGTGTGTGTTTGTCTGTCAGAGCCTGTGTAGAGGTGGCTGTGATTGTCTTACCATTGGACACGTTTGGGAGTGGGTTTTGTAGTTTTCCTATATAGTATCCGTCTTATGACACATTGGCCACCTCACGAGGAGTACAGCTGTCAGTCAGCCGCGTCACTGTGTTGGCAAGCCATACCCATACATCTGGCAAAAGGTCTGGTGAACTAAGTATGCAGCCCTACTAGTATCCGGTATATGTCCTGCACTCATGTGCCATGCACATACAACCTTGCCTAGGATATGCCACTATGTTGCTAGTAACATGCACATTGAGGACAGATAGTAGGCATGATGTGATCACAGTGGCTTGCAGAGGACATGGCACCCTGTACAACGGTACAATAGGCACATATATGCAGACATTGTGCCTTCACTATGTTCCACACTGAATGGCTGCAACATATGTGGTGCCATCATATGTGATCCACTAAGGCCAGACAATGCTGTACACATGTGCCCTGTATGGACCCATGCCACTCACACCATGGTATACCTGTCCATTCTATCCATGCAGGTGCAGGGCCAACCTGCTCACTATAAGCAGGTTTCACCACACCAGGCCTGTATTGGCATATCAGGGTATAACAGGCTGTGTACACTACATGTGTCTGCCAAACCAGGTACACATGTACATGTTACTGTACAGTATTGTGGGATATGCACATCCCAGGCAATGTCCGTGTGAAGGACTATCAAACACAGACATGGCATGCATTGCAAAGCTATGGCCCTAAATATTGGTAACCAGGATGTCAGGCCAGATAATGCAGTACCCATCTGTGTGTGACATTGCAGACACTACACCCCTGCACTGCACACCATTGTCGGATGACCCGATGGCAAGGATTACCCCTCACCCAGCCTTGTAGAGCCATCTTGCACAGCTAAACACTACACACCCATGGAGCAATGCATACCTGCATGACAGTACTGGCACCCTGTGTCTGCATGTGGGTTGTGATGCTCCCAACCACAGTCACTCCCAGTATAAACCTCTTTGGCATACCAACAGTTGTCAAGCACTTTCACATGCCCTAGCCCATAGAACCTCCAGATATCGCCTGTAGTGCATGTGGTCCCGTGCATTACTGCGGTGTGGCAGACGAATTAGTTACATTGTATATTTGCCGCCCTGGCAAAAGTGTCAATGCGTGTCCATTAGAGTGTGGTTGTGGTGACAATGGCATCCATTCACATGGACTGACATGTGTGCCACACCTAATGTATGTCTACTATATCTGTTGCAGATCGCATTCACTCACCTACACACATGTTCTTACAGCACTGCAACATGCCGCCTCTGTGGCACATGTAGTGACATCATACACATGTAATAGTAATGAGTAGTCAGGGGTTTGCCCCTGTACTATTCAGTGTGTGGCAGATTATGCTTATGGTTAAGTCTCCAAGCCCTTCCCTGGTGTACATTGCCTGTCCCGCACACACACTCTCTGGTGGATATGAAGGTGTACACCTGCACAGCAGCAGCATGTGTATTGTAACAGATGGAAATGGTCAGGTGATGGCCTCTGCACTTTTGCAGTCCTCATCTAGATGATTGCATGTGGTACAGCTGTGATGGTGTTCCCATAGCCATCCGCATGATAAACACAGTACACTATCTAGGGAAACATGTTATTATCTGGCCATGACAGTCGCTGTGAGTGGTACCTGGATGTGGTGCTCTGATACGGCATTGCAGATGATATCTGGATGTACCTCAATCATTTTCCACAGTGGGAAATAACCTAATGACAGGAGGTTGATGTGCCACACAACTACAGCATGTAAGTGTAGCTATGCTGCATTGAGGCTACTGCCTGTTTAACATGTGTGTGGTAATGGCTATTCTGCATGTTAAAATACAGACATGACAGTACTCTGTTCATGAGGGAACCCCATCTGTAGGGCCATCTGTGAACAGGTCAGTGTGTGTGTGCAACCATTTGTTTCCTGTGTTACACACTGAACACACTTCTGTGTACAGCAGAAGCATGGTGTGGGGATTGCAGACAGTACATGATGATAGGGATGTGTTACTGCCATTGCATCCCTGACTGGACATGTGTCACATGAGACAGTGGTATGACTGACATTGTGTGGGATTCCCAGTGGAAAGCCAATGATGGGCAACTGTTCATAGCTGCGGTCACATGTCTACTACACATTGTACAGTTGCCATGTTGTATATATGCATGTGTTGTGCTCCCTCTGCAAATGTATGCCATCTGTTGTGTTGGGTTGCTGGTGATATCTATGCATACTGTCGTAGGTAATCCTGTATGCTGTTGTCTATCACTAATCCATATGTAGGTTTAAAATGCAACACCATAGGCTGAATGGGTTGGTAGGTCCCGGCAGATCCTCCTGTCCCACTTCAGCTGACCATGGCAAAGGGTGCTAGCACATCTGGGTCCCAGCCATTAACATCAACATCTGTTGGCTCTGCACCACCTTCTGGTGGTACCACCACTGAGGATGGAGCATGCCCCCCTTGGGAGTGGGACCAGACATGTACATATCTGCTGTCATGCGGTCCCGGACATGTTGTGTAGGTGGCTCCCTAAGGGGTTACAAAGCCAGATACGCCAGTTCAAGGGCAGAGTGTCACATTTACAGGGTGATGCTGCCCCTCCTGGACAGCCCCCAGCACTGCCTCCTTTGCAGCTGTGTAGGTGCAGTGGCAGTTGCCCATGGCTGGAGATCTCTGTCCCACTGTTCCCATGGGATTTTGAATGCCAAAGACCCATCCCCATCCAGGGTGTATCCCCTCCCCACATGCATCATATACCAACCCTGTATGCTGTCATTTCTGTGCTCCTACCTATCTTCCACGGACATACCTACACTCCTTCCCCAACATCTGACCCTCACCTATGGACACATATGGCCATTTGGCTCCTAGGACACCATTTGCCCTATACATAGCTGTCCATTACACACACATGCCCACTGGACACATGAAACCCTTGTAATATGCATCATAACATACTACTGTTATCCTCACCACTGTCCCTCAGGCACACTGTCCTGATATGCACATCACTCCTACATGGTCCAGGTACATGTGAGGAGGATGACCCCATTGTACACAAAACACTAGCGGTCCCTCTGTGGTTACCCCATTTACCTTTATCATGATGATAATGTTGCACACAGCACATTGCAGGAGTACTACTCAAACATAATGATTGGACAGATACTGTTGTGTTAATGTACATTACATGCACAGAGTGATGGATATGGCCAATGTACAACTATTTGCGTGTATAACTGACACATGTATGTCTGAGGGAGTCTTGTGATCATGTAGAGCAGCACCACTACATAATACAGGTGTCACTGGTGTTTCCCATTTCATTCATTTGTAATGCTTTGTTGCCACATGGTATGTCTCTAATACATCTCTATATATGTATGTACCTATATGCTGGACATAAACACTCACATGTACATCTATATGATAGGATACATTCCTATACTGTTGAATGACTGCGCTGTATGATATCCTCTGGTTACAGCCTCTTACGCTCGATTAGCCTCTACATTGCTTAACCAATGCAATACTCACATACTGGTAGCCAAACATGCTTACACCCACTCGATCCTGCACTTGCTAATGCACCGGCATTGGTGCTTGCATCTGTCACTCACACCCCTGGGTGTGGGCAAGGACCACAATATTACCTTTTGATGCCTATTACATCATACTACATGACTCCAGTATCGGGAATGGCCACCCATTAAGCGACGGCATCATGTTCAACTGTACGGAATCAGCGGCCTGTCCAGTGACACAATCATATTTGTGTGTACCTCATACAATGTGCTCCCACCTTGTGATGCCTATTACACCAGAAGACATGAATACAGTATCAGAAATGGATGCCTATTAGGCGACAGCATAATGTTTGACTGTACGGAATCAGCGGCCTGTCCAGAGAATCATTCATATTCATGTGTTCCTCTTAGGCATACCTTGTGATGTCTATCACATCGGACTACATGACTACAATCATAGCCGGCCTTATGCATAGGCCAATTAAGCAGCTGCCTTGGGCGCCACTTTAGTGGGGGCACTTTACCAGTATTTATTTGGTGTAGATAGATCAGGATGGGGGCACTGGGTGGTGTGGTGGGGGGTGTCGGTGTGCCCTCTGTCTAGGGCACCAGTTGACCTAAGGCCATTCCTGACTGCAGTATCGGGAATGGCTGCCCATTAGGCGACCGCATGGCGTTCGACTGTACGAAATCAGTGGCCTGTATGGTGAATCATTCACAATTGTGTGTTCCTCTTACAATCTGCTCCCACCTTGTAATGCCTATCACATCAGACTACATGACTACAGTATCGGGAATGGCTGCCCATTAGGTGACGGCATGGTGTTCGACTGTACGGAATCAGGAGCCTGTCCAGTGAATTAATCATATTTGTGTGTTCTGCATATGCTCTGTTCCCATCTGGCTGATACATGGGAACCAAGACCCTGCATTACAAACGAGTAGTTGGGTTGTGGTAGCCACATCCATTGGATGGGTCATGCTACCACATACCTATTATAGGTTTGCCACCTTCTCAATTGGCCAAGGTAGGACTTTAGGATTACCACTTGTCCCACTTTGCGAAGGACAGTGCGAAGATAATCAAGACATAGCACATGTCCAGATTACAGGACATTATTATATTCTACATTTCATTAATAATTGCATACAACAGTTATTTTATATATGACACTTCTATATGTTATGTGAAGTAGCATAAGCAATTCAAATACAACTAGATTAAGCTTTTACTTGTCCAAATAAGTGTAATCCTGTACTATGCACGGCTGTGGGTATGTTTAGTCCTGGAATGTCTGACATTTCTACAGAACATGTCCCACTCTGGCCAATTGGAAAGGTAACAATCCTATAGGACCTGTATGTAGAGACGTCAGACTTTGCAAGGCCACACACCCACAGCCAGTAGAAAGGGGTGTGCTTCACTGTTTTGCCTAAATAAAAGGTTACTCTTGTAGCATTATAGCTGCTTATACTGTTACCTGTACCATTTAGGTGTTTCAGAGGAATGTCATTGTTTTATGCTACTACTACAGACAAT